>NC_056732.1:26709192-27009192 GCF_019279795.1 Protopterus annectens | reverse complement strand
GATGTGCTGCATACCACTGTAAAAATATGTCTTGTGTAATTTGTGTGTATATTGATCATGTCTAAATAACTAAATGTATCTGTAATTTTTCTATGTGGAGCTTTTCTTGCCGGGCCTCTGCTGAAAAAGGGCGTTTTTGGCTCAGTCAGACACCCCTGGTTAACAAATATAAAATAAAGTAAAATAAATAAATAATTCTTCCCTGGCCATTAAAACCTCTGATTTCCAGATTCAATGTGTAATGAAATCCTTGATGAAATGCTAAGAAGTGCATCATGTAAGCTTATTCAAACTGATTCTAAGGTCAGTAAGACAGCGTGTAAGCTTATTCAAACTGATTCTAAGGTTGGTAAGACAAGTGTAAGCTTATTCAGGCTGATTCTAAGGTTGGTAAGACAAGTGTTAGCTTATTCAAACTGATTCTAAGGTTGGTAAGACAAGTGTAAGCTTATTCTTACTGATTTTAAGGTTGATAAGACAAGTGTAAGCTTATTCTTACTGATTTTAAGGTTGGTAAGACAAGTGTAAGCTTATTCAGACTGATTCTAAGGTAGGTAAGACAAGTGTAAGCTTATCCAGACTGATTCTAAGGTTGGTAAGACAAGTGTAGGCTTATTCAGACTGATTCTAAGGTTGGTAAGACAAGTGTAAGCTTATTCAAACTGATTCTAAAGTTGGTAAGACAAGTGTAAGCTTATTCTTACTGATTTTAAGGTTGATAAGACAAGTGTAAGCTTATTCTTACTGATTTTAAGGTTGGTAAGACAAGTGTAAGCTTATTCAGACTGATTCTAAGGTAGGTAAGACAAGTGTAAGCTTATTCAGACTGATTCTAAGATTGGTAAGACAGGTGTAAGCTTATTCAGACTGATTCTAAGGTTGGTAAGACAAGTGTAAGCTTATTCAGACTGATTCTAAGGTTGGTATGACAAGTGTAAGCTTATTCTTAATGATTTTAAGGTTGGTAAGACAAGTGTAAGCTTATTCAAACTGATTCTAAGGTCAGTAAGACAACGTGCAAACTTATTCAGACGGATTCTGAGGTCAGTAAGACAACATGTAAGTTTATTCAAATTGATTCTAAGGTTGGTAAGACAAGTGTAAGCTTATTCAAACTAATTTTAAGATTGGTAAACAAGTGTAAGCTTATTCTTACTGATTTTAAGGTTGGTAAACAAGTGTAAGCTTATTCTTACTGGTTTTAAGGTTGGTAAACAAGTGTAAGCTTATTCTTACTGATTTTTAAGGTTGGTAAGTGCAGTTAATTGTTGATATGATGTTATTGATGCCAGTAAGAGGACAGTATCCACAGACTCAGTAGTGTGGAAGCATGTGTCTGGCCAAGAATTCAGCCATTGCAGGGGGAGGTGAACAAAGGTTTTAGATAAACATTTGGACAAAGAGTTTATTTTTGGTTCCTTTGCACAGGAACTCGTCATAAAAGAACACTGGAGGAAAAAGGAATAAAGCATTAAGTTAATTAAACATATTTCACTCCCATAGACTTAAATGTAACACGAACTGCCAACTAGTCGATGGCCCTTTTACTGTAACCAGTTGAGGGTCCAGCATTTTAGGCAAAGAATGACATTTGAAAAGAAGCAATCTTAAAGATGAAAGAGGAGGCTGAGGGCGTTGTCCCGTGGGACTCCAGGGTTGTTTCCATCTTGACTACACCCTTGCTACTCATGTGGGGAGTTTGGATGGTGACCTGGTCCACCTAAAGGAAATGCAAAATTTTGCTGTCAGGTTAACTGTGATGCTTAGAACATGTGATGTCATGCCTATGCTGCAGGATTTGTACTGGTTACAGGTTGCAGCCAGATGTGTATTTAAGAGGTTTACCCTAACCTTCTGTGCCCTATGTGATCTGTATTCTGCTTATCTGAAAGATTTACTGGCACATTGTGTTCCAACAGGGCAACTCAGGTCATCTGGTACATGGCTGTTGGCTGTTCTGAGAACTTGGTTAGAAACCTCTGGTAGGATTTCTCTCTTTTTTTCTTATCTTGCTTGAGTCCTTTGGAACTAGCTGCCATCTCTGAGTTGGGCATATTAGATGGAGTCCTCTTTTAGGATGTCCCTTGGGTTACTAATGTTTAGGAATGTCTTTTGTAAGCCTGGCAGGGGTATCTGCCCCATTTGAGCCTATTACATTTTTAGTTACTTAGATGGAATTTTATTATGTAATCTGTACTGAGCTTTTAAATTCTGGTTTAGTTGCTATTAGTACTCACTGCTCACTGTGTGTTAGACTTTAAATCTGTACATGCTGAAGTTTAAGCATTTTAATCAAATGAGTAAACAAACATAGATAAATAAATGGCCCCTTGTTAAAATGCTGGCACTTGAAACGCTGAGTATCAATGAACCGAAAAAAAAATGCTAAAAATGCAGAAGAGCGAATCTTGAACATTGCACTTCTCCTTTAAAAGTCTTATTTTGTAAAGGAGAAAGCCCTCCTACATCTGCCATTGTGGGGGGATACCAACTCTGAGATTGCCTTGCCTCTGAGAAAAGGGAATATATGAGAAATGGCCATCTCAGACTTGGTATTTGTAAGTCCAGTGTTTCAGCCATTCAGTCTCCGTGTTTCTGGACCCACTCTAGCAAGTCCTGACATTTCAGATGGATACCCAAGTAAATACATACATGCATACATATGTACCTGCATTACACTGGACAGGCAGCAAGGTAGGGAAAGTAGACTAGCCATCTAGAAAGGGGGCTGTCTGTATTAGCTGGGCAGTCCCTTCACCAGCCCTCCACATACTGACATCCTCAGTGGAAGCTGTCTTTTTCTCGCTGACCTCAGACTGTTGTGTAAGGGGCATGATTACAGCAGGTTACAAAACAGAGTGTAGAACTTTCTGTCTAGTTCTACACATGCCTCCAGTTCACCCTAACCACATAGGTACTACAGCCCTGCTGGTCCGTGAAAGCACTTACCCTGTGTATTATTTGTACCCATTAAAATATTTTGAACTAAGCCGTGCTTGGAACCTTTGCTGTTTCTTTGACATTTACTACATTTTCACAGTTGGTTCCTGTGTTGAAAGTGAGGTTTGTTTGCAAGTGTGAATGTTGTTCCAGACTCTTGTTAGTAACAAAGAAGGGTGGACCCTGGGAACAATCCTGGGTTTATCCAGAGTGATCAGATTCTTGAACATAAAGAAATTCAGAATACTAACTGTACATACCATCATTTCTTTGCTGTTTCTTCTTGGACTAATTGTAGCTTTGTGTATGGGAGATTCCTGCATGCGTGTACGTGTACATACCATCATTTCTTTGCTGGTTCTTTTCGGACTAATTGTAGCTTTGTGTATGGGAGATTCCTGCATGCGTGTACGTGTACATACCATCATTTCTTTGCTGGTTCTTTTTGGACTAATTGTAGCTTTGTGTATGGGAGATTCCTGCATGCGCGTACGTGTACATACCATCATTTCTTTGCTGTTTCTTTTCGGACTAATTGTAGCTTTGTGTATGGGAGATTCCTGCATGCGCGTACGTGTACATACCATCATTTCTTTGCTGGGAGATTCCTGCATGCGCCCGTACATACCATAATTTCTTTGCTGGACTAATTGTAGCTTTGTGTATGGGAGATTCCTGCATGCGCGTACGTGTACATACCATCATTTCTTTGCTGTTTCTTTTCGGACTAATTGTAGCTTTGTGTATGGGAGATTCCTGCATGCGCGTACGTGTACATACCATAATTTCTTTGCTGGTTCTTTTTGGACTAATTGTAGCTTTGTGTATGGGAGATTCCTGCATGCGCGTACCTATTAACAAAGGCCACTGGCAGTTCCTTCACTTCATAGCTTGGCAGGGATACTACCAGGTCACCTCCTTGCCATCTGGTCTTTTCACTGCTCCTGTTCACACCCTAATCTCTCAGATTGGCACTGTCCCATGCTTAGAATTATTATTTGAGTAAAAAGTGACACTTTGGTTTCAACAGGGGCCCAGGGAAGGCTCCATGAATATAAAACATTAAAATGTTTATAACAAAATACAGTAGTACAGTTTCATGTTGCGCAAGAACAAATTATGCAACAAAATGTCAGTTTTTGTAAGCATGACACAGTGATACAACAAATAAAATACCATCTATAAAATGTAAGTTTTCACAAACATGATACAGTGATGTGTACAAGTTACTATCTTTATACAATGACATGTGAAGTAAATGACTGTTCTTATTTCTATATTAGTGGTCAGCAATATGAAAAGAGCATCTGTTTACCCATATCTAGTCCTACAGACACATTATGGAATTTTTCTTTAGTGATGTTATTTCAGCATAGTACTATAAAAAAAGAAATGTGAGATGAAGTCTGTCTGTGATGAAGTAGAGAGGAAAATAGGAAAATTATGGTAGATGAGAGAGATGGAATTCATTTAGCCTGGAGTGTCACTGGACCAGTGCCAAGCTTGTATGAGGTATTGTTTCAGCTCTTTTTTAAGTTCTTATTGGATTTTCAATTTGTAAAATAATCACAACAATATTTACAGTCAGAGATTTGTGAACATAATAAATGAAAACATTTCAACTAAACCTCACACACAAAAGAAAAAAAAACAACTATTTACAGGAGTGCCCATTAACCATCAAGTCATTCAAGTTATTATACAGTGCATTAAGTCTAAAATGCAGTTATTTTTGCTTGTCAAGCAGATCTCTAAGTTTTTTACATGCATTGTAGCAAGAGGTAATCCTGGTCGTTGTTGACTTAATTGTAATGATTTCCAGGTGACAGACTGTAGTTGCAGTATTTATAAATTCTTTGAAGGAGGTTGTAGATTTGTTCTTCCAGTTCTGAGTAATAACCATTCTCACTATAGGTTCTGAGCTATTTTTTAAAGGGTTGCATATTCTCAGTCTGCTTTAGGTGTGCAGGAATAGAGTTCTGTAGTTTAGAGACACAGTTGGAGTCCAGTGAGTCACCAGTTGTGTTTTTAGATTTTGTAATGGTGAGCAAAGATTGGTTTGAAGAGTGTAGGGTTCTACTTGGGACTAGCGATGAAAGAGATTGTGTAGGCTTAGGCAAAATTCTGGTTTGTGTAATTGTTTGTGAGTTATAGCTAGTTGTGAGATATGCAAAGCATGTGAAAGTTCCAGCCAGATGAGTTAAGTGCCAGGCAGTGGTGAGTTCTATTTGGTACATTGGTGTTAGACTTAGCTATTTTGTTATAGCACTGTTGGAATTTATAGGTTAGGGTGGCAGTGAGGTTAGTATAAATGGATGCTGCATACAGAAGATAGGGAGTAAGTAAGCTGTAGCAATACTTATTCTGGCTTTTTCTGTGACGAATGGTTTTGCTCTGTAGAGACTTCTTCGTTTTTGTAAAGTTTCCAGGGTTTTGCTATGCAGATGAATGTAGAGTCATTGCTGTATTGTAAGTGCATGGAGGGATACTGAATGGAGGTCGCTGTTGAACATAATAACTAGAAGGGATCCTAGAATAGAGCCTGGGGGACACCTGCTGATATGGGAAGGAAGGATGAGTGCTGATTATGCCATTTCCCAACCTGTTTCCTCTCTAAGTAACCGTGGAACCACTAGCGTGAGGTATTGTTAAACCCTAATAATGAGGGTGTGTTTAAGAGTTTTTGGTGACAGACAATGTGTCCAGGAACAGAGTGGATACTAGACTGTGAGAATTTCTGCCTTGATTGATTGTTCATAGGTAGGTACTAGGCTATCGGCCCAAGGGCCTAAGTAAGCCTAGCCAACAAGGTTCCCTGGCTTACGCCACCCAAGAAAGTTATTTTCCTGTGCCCCTGTCGAGCAGAGCCACAGAAGTGATCCCCGGGGCATATTTCCTATTTCCCATCCACTTATCAAGATTTTTCTGGAAGAGTGCTAATGAGGAACTTTGCTTGACATAGATGGGTAGCTTGTTCTAGAGTATGGGAAGTCTCTGGGACAGGAATATATCCCTCCAACATGTCCGGTTTATTGTAGTGACAAGGTTTAGGTCCCTAGAGCATGTAGCTCAGAGGGATTGGGATTTCTTTAGATGTAGCATGTCCAACAGCTCTGGGTTTGACATAGCTTTATATGTTAGGCAGAGATCACCTCGGAGTAGGCGATATGCTACGGAGTAAAGCTGGAGTTTTTTGAAACTGTCAGTGTAAAGAATCTGTTTGAGGCCAGTAATCCTCTTTCTGGGGTACTTCTGTGGCCTTTCCAGCTGCTGCAGATGTCTTGTGAGGTACATTCCAAAAGGGGGGTTGTATTGGGTCTAATGAGTGTCGAGTAGAGGGGAGCAATGACCTCTTTTTTCGTAGATGAGAACCCTTTTGTGATGAGGTGTGCCAGACAGAAGGATTTCCTGACTACTGTGGCAATGTGATTATCAAAGGAGAGACTACTGTCCACCTGTGTCCCAAGGTCTCTTATCACACATTCGGCATTAAGTAGACTGCCGCCTATGTAGAAGTTCATGGGTACAGAGTTTTTACCAAAGGGGATAACAATGCACTTTTTGACATTGAGCTTGAGGCCATGGCTCTGACACCAGGCATCTGTCTCATTGAGGCCCTTCTGTAGGAATTCCACATCATTTGGGGACTCAACTATGGCTCCTAGTTTGCAGTCATCTATGAACTTCATTAGCCAAAGGCCTTCTGTGTTAGCCTGTACTTCAGAAAAGTAGATACCAAACAGGAGAGGTCCCAGGACTGAACCCTGTGGTCCTCCACTTGTCACTGGTTTGAAGTCAGATTTGGCGTCTGCAACTTTTACAGTGTGGGTTCTGTCAGTGAGCTAATTGGCAACCCATCTTGTGATGTAGGGATTTATACCTAGTTTAGTGAGTTTAGCTATATTTCCAGAATGCGGAATGGTGTCAAGCCTTGGCGAGGTCAAGATAGGCTGTGTGAACCACCTTACCCTGGTCTGTGGCTTTGGTGACTGCCTTAAAGAAGTCAATCAGGTTCAGGAGGCATGATCTGCCTTTCACAAACCCGAACTGGGTGGGGTCCAGAGTTTGGAGGTTACCACTGTCTTTGTTTATGAGTTCCATGATGATATGTTCTGTGGCCTTACAGACCAGGCTCGTCAGGCTAATAGGGCGATAGTTCCCAGGATCAGTGGTGGCTCCCCCTTTGTGGAGTGGGATAACTGTTGCTGTGCACCATTCAGTGGGCACAAAGCCTGATGTGAGACTATGATTGAACATAGTGCTTAGGTGGGGAGCCAGTTCGTTCTGAAGTTTGTGTAAAACGCAGCCTGGGATGTTGTCTGGTCCTATAGATGCTGTATTTTTGGCTTTAGACAGTGTAGCTTTTACCTGCGTAGTTGTGATTACAGGGACTCTGCATTCTTCCTGTGTAGATATGGGTCATTTAGGGGGTAGGGGTGGAGGGTAAAGTTAGCACTGAACCTATCTGCCAGGATGTTGGCAATATCAATTGGTTCTGTAATTTTCGTGCCGTTGTGCTGTAACTCAGAGCAGATCTAGGTGTTGCCACTGAAATTCTTGACATAGCTATAGAATGCTTTGTGGTTGTCCCTGGAATCAGTGGCGATTTTGTTTTCGTAGCTAGCATTGGAGGATCTTGTAAGGGATCTCTGCTTCTTACTGAGGCTGACCAGGGAACTCCTCCACTCATGGGATTTTACTCTCTTTTGCAACAGTTTTTTCCTTCTGTTGTAGAGTTTATTTATGGCAGGGGACCACCAGATTGACTTCCTTTTTTTGGAGGATAGCGTCTTGGTTCTTTTTGGGATAGCACGATTCATGCACTTGTGTAAGCGCTTACAGAGTGCATCTGTGTAGGATTCAGCAGTCGTAACTGCGTTGTCCTTCTGCATTGTATTTATGAAACTTAAGTTGTGCTGTGGTGGTGCTGTGGTTGAGTCTGACCCCATATTGTATAGGGGAGGGGAGGTTATATTTTAACACGTGTTTCATCACGTGGGTGCTTATGCATTTTTATAGGATTTTTCATAGTGGTGAGAGAATTGCTATTGGTCTGTAGTTGGATAAGTGTACTAAAAGGACACCTTTATGCATAGGAATGATAAAGTATTTTTTCCAGAGTTTGGGTACATAGTTTTCCATGATGGAGTGATTTATTAGGATAAGTTCAGTTTGCTTTTACTGAAAATATATCATTTTTTGTCTTAATAATCCCAATGCCCTTCTCACAGCTTTGATTTATTTTTTTAGTTCGTTTTTTTGTCTGAGTCATCATTCCCAAGGTGCCTGACCATGCAGTTGGAGTAACTGAAATGAAGCTGTCACCTGCTAGATAATATCTACAGTCTTCTTAGTCTCCTTTTCAGGCCGGTCCCCTATTCAGATACTGTCCTCCTTACCTTTCTTTCATCAGTGGACTTATTTAGTTTTCCATGGCATGTGTGATGTGAGAAATGAAAAAAATTAAACATAGTTTGATCCAAGACCACCCCCTATGAGACCCTATTTGTGACCCTTTTATTATTTGTGAGTCCTTCTCTCCTCTCACAGATTCATTCAAAAGGATGCGTTCTCTTTTCCATATAATCTTTGCAGGGATCTTGCAGTGCAGGAATGATTTAGAGGCTTTGTTGAAAGCCAGGTAAATGATATTCACAAGACTGTCTTTCTGCTTCCCTGTTGACCCTGTTGTAAAACTGGATCAGCTTAGTCTGTGACAGTACCTCTGTGCTATGAATCACTGTTGGATTTCAATGGGCAGCCCATTTTGCTCTTGGAGATTTGTAAACATTAACCTCAGGGAGGACTCCACTATTTTGCTGATGATTGAAATTAGGCCTGCTGGTCTTTTGTTGTTTTTCCACTGTTGTTGAAAAGTTATGTCTTGAGGTTAACTAAAACCAGAGCAGTCCTTTAATTAGTTCTGAGCAGATGTCATGTGTTTCCCTTGCCTTATCCACCTTTATAAGTCTGTCACCCTTGCCACTTTCATTACCACTAGAAATCCTAGCCTCCCATACCGGCACTCTTCCTACCTAACATACTGGCACTCTGCCTGGCCTCCCATACTGGCACTAACCCTACCTCCCATACTGGTACTGCCCTCGCCTCCCATACTGGCACTCTCCGTGGCTTCCCATACTGGTACTCTTCTTACTTCCCATACTGGCACTCTCCCTGGCCTCCCATACGGGCAGTCTCCCTGGCCTCCCATACAGGCAGTCTCCCTGGCCTCCCATACAGGCAGTCTCCCTGGCCTCCCATACAGGCAGTCTCCCTGGCCTCCCATACAGGCAGTCTCCCTGGCCTCCCATATGGGCAGTTTCCCTGGCCTCCCATACGGGCAGTCTCCCTGACCTCCCATAGTGGCAGCCCCTGCCTCCCATACTAGCACTTCTCTACCTCCCACACTGGCACTCTCCCTGGCTTCCAAAACTGGCACTCTCCCTGGGCTCCCATACTGGCATTCTCCCTGGCCTCCCATACTGGCAGTGTCTTTGGCCTCCCATACTGGCAGCATCCCTAGCCTCCCATACTGGCACTCTTTGTGGCCACCCATACTAGCAGTCACTCCACATCCCATACTAGCAGTCACTCCACATCCCATACTGGCACTCTCCCTGGCCTCCCATACTGGCACTCTCCCTACCTCCCATACTGACACTCTCACTACCTCCCATACTGGCAGTTTCCCTACCCTTCCATACTGGCACTCTCCCCACATCCCATACTTGCACTCTCCCTAGCCTCACGTACTGGCATTCTCCCTGGCCTCCCATACTGGCAGTCTCGCTAGCCTCCCATACTGGCAGTCTCCCTGGCCACCCATACTGGCAGCACCTACCTGCCATACTGGCACTCTCCCTGCCCTCCCATACTGGCACTCTCCCTGCCCTCCCATACTGGCAGTCTCCCTAGCCTCCCATACTGGCAGTCTCCCTAGCCTCCCATACTGGCAGTCTCCCTAGCCTCCCATACTGGCAGTCTCCCTGGCCTCCCATACTGGCAGTCTCCCTGGCCTCCCATACTGGCAGTCTCCCTGGCCTCCCATACTGGCAGTCTCCCTGGCCTCCCATACTGGCAGTCTCCCTGGCCTCCCATACTGGCAGTCTCCCTGGCCTCCCATACTGGCAGTCTCCCTGGCCTCCCATTCTGGCAGCCCCTACCACCCATACTGGCACCTCTCTACCTCCAAAACTGGCACTCCCCCCCAGCCTCCAAAATTGGCACTCTCCTTGCACTCCTCTACTGGTACACTCCCTAGCCTCCCATACTGGCAGCATCCCTGGCCTCCCATACTGGCAGCCTCCCTGGCCACCCATACTGGCAGCCTTCCTGGCGTCCCATACTGGCCGTCTCCCTGGCCTCCCATACTGGCCGTCCCCTTGCCTCCTATACTGGCAACCCCTACCGCCCATACTGGCACCACTTTACCTCCAAAACTGGCACTCTCCCTGGCCTCCAAAACTGGCACTGTCCTTGCTCTCCCCTACTGGTACTCTCCCTAACCTCCCATACTGGCAGCGTTTCTGGCCTGCCATACTGGCACTCTCTCTGGCCTCCCATACTGGCACTCTCCCTGGCCTCCCATACTGGCACTCTCCCTGGCCTCCCATACTGGCACTCTCCCTTCTTTCTTCTTTGGTAAAAAAACTGCGAAGAGACTGTAATGTCAGGTACAGGTGGCTATGTAAGAAATGTTTAAATTTGGGGGACTAACAACAGCTCTCAGAAGTCAGCAGGACTGGCAAAAACAAAACATTTGTGTGTGTGTGTGTGTGTGTGTGTGTGTGTGTGTGTGTGTGTGTGTGTGTGTGTGTGTGCGCGCGCGCGAGTGTGTGTGAGTGTGTGTGAGAGAGTGTGAATTATTAGCACAGCTTCCTCTGCAGTACTCTGTGGTTAGGTTTTCACTGCCTCCAGTCCAAATAATGTCAAGAATATTGCTCAGATGTTTTTGATGACCGGTAAGATTGCATTACCTAGAGGGGTGAAATATCTACCTTTTTTTTTTTTGCTATTTTTGTTAAGACTCGTTACTCTGCAAAGTTTGATTGGGGAAATGTATTGGGCATCTCTGATAGGGAGACACGAGCAAGTAGAAGGTAGTTAGTTAAACAGTTAAGAAAGAAGCATCACTCATAAGAAAAGCACATTTATCTCCACCTACGTACTTCCCAAAATGTTTTGCTGCAAGTCATTAACTGTTTATTTAGGTGATGACATTTATTTATTTTACATTTGTTGAATGGGTTAGTCCAACTGAGCTAAGTAGCCCTTTTTCAGTGGAGGCCCGGGGAGAAAAGCTCCACAGTTTTACAATTTTAGTGTTAACGGTGTTAGCGGGTTACAGTGTATACATACAATGAAATACATTTTATCAGAAAAATAATAATGATGAAAAAAAACATAATAAGCATACATAAGAGAAATTATCCGATACAAGCATTTTCAGTAAACAGTGAGGAGAGTTCATAGTGTATGTAGTTATTTCATGAGATGTGACATTTAGAAATGGAGATAAGAGGTGAAGACAAGTGATACTTTGAACAGGTTTATGAGCTAAAAGGTTTGAAGTCTTGTTGATTACATATGAATTAATGGGATAAATCAGGGAGGATGAGTGCAATGGCAGGACCAGTAGGTTTGGAGGTACTCTCTAGTGGCAGTTTTGAATTGATTTGGATGTTTGAGGGACCTGATTTCTAGTGGTAATTTGTTCCATGGTATGATAGGATTGTAGCTGTAGTTGAGGTTGCAGCTAAATCTAGTCTTAGGTTTGTATATTTGTAGTAGGTTAAGGTCAGAGCTACGTAGAGACCTAGTGGGGGAATTTTGAGAGATGAGGGAAGATAGGCTATGGCAGAAGGATTTCAGGTATAATATAGAGTGAATTATCAGTAGTTGAGAGAGTAGAAGCTGGTGAGGTAATTCCAGCCAGTTTAGGTATCTTAGTGAAAGATGATGCAATTTATAAGTTTGGTGAACAGCGAATCTGGCAACCTTGTTATAGGTAGATTCTAGTTTAGTTAGTAGTGTGGAGTTAAGATTGGTAAGAATTTGGCAGCTGTATAGGAGGCTAGGTAGGAGGTATGCATGAGAGAGCGTTATGTTTGCTTTGTTAATTAGAAATTTTTTGTTTCGATAAAGAAGCCAAGTTTTTGGTGTGTCTTTTTGATGCAGTTTGTTTACATGTAGATCAAACTTGAGTTGGTCATGTATCATTGACACATCTGTGTCAGTTTGTAAAATGAATGATGTTTAACATTTATAGAAGTATCATTCTGGTTGGAAACTTTGATTTAAGATGATAGCCTTGAAGAGTTTCAGTTAAAAAGGGCAGTTTACCACACAATATATTGCCACACTAGTCACCCTGTCTTTATTGTGGGTTTAGTTTTGCATAATGAATGCTGTTACATTTGCTGGGTAGTTACAATAAACAGATTCTACCCCTTAGGCAGAATGATGTAGTGCATGTCCTTCTCAGCATTGTTTAAGGTCTCAGAAATTTGTAATAGAAAACTCTACTGCCAGTGTTTGTTTATAAAACTGATATTTTGGACTTGGCTGTATTGCATGTTTTTTATGTATGTGGACTTGAGCTATTTACTCAATGTGTTCTATACTTTGTATTTGGTGGAGCTCAGTTTTATATGCATTCTTATTAACATGGGCTTGCAACTAACAGAAAGAGATGTAGAATCCTTTTCAAAATGAGTAAAATTAGGGAATGGGAGGCATTAAAGATTAACAAATACAGTTGTGCCTTTTACTGAACTTATGATATGTGTCCTAGGACTGCCAGCACAATACCGTAGGCCCACACTGTGATGAGTGTTTGACTGGCTTCTACAAAGATCCATCCAGAAGAACTGAAGAGGTTTGCCAGCTATGTAGCTGTCCACTGAATATTGCATCTAACAAGTACGTATACAAAGTTTGAAATGTAGGAGAAAAAATGTACCTATTTAAAGTAATCTGTGAATTTTCAATTTGTTATTAATTATTTTGAATTACTAAATGCTACAGTATTTTGAGGAGCTATTTTAGGTGTAGCTGAATATGGCACTCATTGAGATTGCGGAACTGCCCGCTGTGGTCATTGGTGGTGCATGTGACCAGTGTGGAAGAACTAGAGCAATCACTAACCCACAGTAACTAAAAGGGTAGGCTGTCCACTGTTGCACATGACTCTGATGGCTGTGATAGATGTCATTAAAGCAGAAGGTGTCTGTTATGTTTATAGGTGGGGGGCATAGAGGGATGCCCTATTTACAGTACTCCTTTCACTAACATAACATTGCCTGCTCTGATAAACACCATTGCACATTATATTTGTAAGGGTAGTGTGTAACTTGTCGAAGAGATGGTGTATCTTATCCTCTTATTGTTGCATTACTCCACAGCTGCACCATCGCACATTATATCTGTAAAGGTGGTGTGTAGCGTGTCGAAGAGATGGTGTATCTTTTCCTCTTATTGTTGCATTACTCCACAGCTGCACCATCGCACATTATATTTCTAAGTGTAGTGTGTAGCATGTCGAAGAGATGGTGTATCTTTTCTTCTTATTGTTACATCACCCCACACCTGCACCATCACACATTGTATTTGTAAGGTTAGTATGTAGTGTGCCGAAGGGATGGTATATCTTTTCCTCTTATTGTTGCATTACTCCACAGCTGCACCATCGCACATTATATTTGTAAGGGTAGTGTGTAGCGTGTGGAAGAGATGGTGTATCTTTTCCTCATATTGTTGCATTACTCCACAGTTGCACCATCGCACATTATATTTGTAAGGGTAGTTAGTGTGTAGCGTGCCGAAGAGATGGTGTATCTTTTCCTCTTACTGTTGCATTACTCCCCAGCTGCACCATCGCACATTATATTTGTAAGGGTAGTGTGTAGCTTGTCGAAGAGATGGTGTATCTTTTCCACTTATTGTTGCATTACTCCACAGCTGCACCATTGCACATTATATTTGTAAGGGTAGTATGTAGCATGCTGAAGAGATTGTATATCCTTTCTTTTTATTGTTGCTTTACTCCACAGCTGCACCATCGCACATTATATTTGTAAGGGTAGTGTGTAGCATATCGAAGAGATGGTGTATCTTTTCCTTTTACTGTTGCATTACTCCACAGCTGTACCTTCGCACATGATATTTGTAAGGGTAATGTATAGTGCGTCAAAGAAATGGTGTATCTTTTCCTCTTATTGTTGCATTACTCCACAGCTGCACCATCGCACATTATATTTGTAAGGGTAGTGTGTAGTGTGTCGAAGAGATGGTGTATCATCTCCTCTTATTGTTGCATTACTCCACAGCTGCACCATCGCTCATTATATTTGTAAGGGTAGTGTGTAGCTTGTCAAAGAAATGGTGTATCTTTTCCTCTGGTTGTTGCATTCCTCCACAGTTGCACCATCGCACATTATACTTGTAAGGGTAGTGTGTAGCGTGTCGAAGAGATGGTTTATTTTTTCCTCTTATTGTTGCATTACTCCACAGCTTTACCATTGCACGAATTATGTAAGGGTAGTGTGTAGCATGTCGAAGAGATGGTACATCTTTTCCTCTTATTGTTGCATTACCCCAGAGCTGCACCATCGCACGTTATGTTTGTAAGTGTAATGTGTAACGTGTCGAAGATATGGTGTATCTTTTCCTCTTACTGTTGCATTACTTCACAGCTGCACCATTGCACATTATATTTGTAAGGGTAGTGTGTAGCTTGTCGAAGAGATGGTGTATTTTTTCCTCTTGTTATTGCATTACTCCACAGTTGCACCAACGAACATTATATTTGTAAGGGTGTTGTGCAACTTGTCGAAGAGATGGTGTATCTTTTCTTCTTATTGTTGCATTACCCCACAGCTGCACCATCGCACAATCTGAAGTAGTTAACTTCATTTGCTCTGCAACCTGTGGGTATCGGATCCAACTCGGATACGAGCCGGCAGCATTCCAAGCTAATAGATCGCGCTCCAAGCTCCTTCCCCTACCCATAATGCCCTGCCATCTCCCTCTAACCCCCAGATCTCGTTTGCCGTGGCTTCCATAAGCTTCTCTAGAATGAGCTCTGAGCAATAGTACTGTAAGTCAGTCTTAAAAACTTCAATTTCTGTCAGATTTTTCCTTTTCTTGGTGTGTGTGAACTCCCCCTATATTTTGTAGTCTTTTTTGGGTAGTTCTCTTGAATTTTTAGTTAAGTTAGTTTTATTCCCCTCCCCCCTCTGTGTGTGTGAAGGTGTGTGCTTGTGGGCCTACTTTTCTTTATTCTTTTACAATGGCTGAAGGCCCTAAAGCCATTTTCTCAAAATGTACCGAGTGTGGCCATAAGCTGTCTCCAGCGGGTGGTCACACTAGGTGTGTCCTTTGCCTGAGGATTGACCACCTTTCTTCCAGTTGTACTATCTGTGCAGCCTTCAACCCCAGGGCTTTGAAGGATAGGAGGTCGAAGCTCATTCTGGCGGGCCTTTTGCCCCCAGACTCTGCTTCCTCCACCTCGGTGGCACCGGCCGCTGCTGCCCCACCTATCGCTCCTGATCCCCTGGCCGGGACTCATCCTCCCACCTTGGCCCAGGAGGAAAAGGAAAGCAGGAAAAAAGAAAGAAAAGATAAAGAAAGAGAGAAGGAGAGGCACCGGAGCCATAAAAGGTGGTCCGAATCCACCTCTTCGGCACCGCTGTCTAAAAAGCTTGCCTCTCCCCTTAAGGTCTCTGGGCCTTCCCCCTCTCGGCTCCATTCTCCACAATTCTCCCCGGAGCCGGAGGAGGAGACCCGGTTGCCTTCGAGGTCATCCAGGTGGCCTTCCCGGCCGGCTTTGGTGGCCTCATCTAGATCTACCAGAAGCTTGTCAGACGCTGATATGGACCGGATGATGTGTTGATTTCTTCATGCCCAGATGCAGATGGGAGCACTCTTGCCCCCCCCCCCCTGCTGGGGGGGAGCTAGACACCTTTTTTCGCCCCCATCACTCCTTCTCCGACCCGCTTTCGGGGCTTGGAGCTATCGGATCCAACTAGCTTCGGAGCCGAGATAGGGTCGGTGCCGCCATTGCTTCCTACTTCCACGTCAACTGTACCCTCGAGTCTGTCTGATCCATTTTTGGATCCGACCTCTCAGGGCCGTGAGCTGAACGTTGGACCCGAGAGGGCCAGTGGGCCTTCGGCTCTGTCAAGGTCAGGGCACACTACCCTTTCGGATCCAGTCGAGTCACCTTTGGCGCTGATCCACACGTCGGATCCGAGCGGAATGCTTTCGGATCCAAGGGAAAGCAGTTCCCTCTCGGCATTCGATGTCATGGAGAAGGTCCTCTCAAGGGATTTGAGGCCCCAGGCTCTTGCTTCGGATCCACCCACCATTCCCACTCATACGGGCATGTCCTCTATCATCTGGCCCCAGGGACAGCCTGCGCCTACGTCCTAGATTGTTCCCGTAGGGGAACAGGACATTGTTGGTGAGGCCTCTTTGGACAGCTCCCCCCCCCCTCCCCGAGGAGGTCCCTCACAAACGGAAGTGCAAGTGGAAGCACTTGGACTCACCCGAGTCCTTCACAGAGGACACGGACTTGGAGGAAGGGGAAGGTTCCCCAAGGTCATCCCCAAAGACATCTCCTTCGGAGACATCATGGAAATGTTACGCATTAGAGGGGGGGTGGTCTGCCCAAAAACCTTCCTCGGATGAGTCTGTGTTTCTGGAGGCATTTGACGCAGGCCCATCTACCTCTTGGGCATCCCCTCCCGCTAATCCCCTGGTAGACCTCATCACTACCAGGGCATGGAAGGAACCGGACACTGTTGAACCAATTCCTAAGAGACCGGACAGGATCCTCAGCCCTCCCACAGACAGGACAGTTTGGAGCAAGGGTTCCCCAGTGGATGCCATGGTGGTGGCGGCTGCCACTAAAAAGGAATTAGCACAGGAGAGTTCCTCGGTGCATCCTCCAGACAAGGAGTCTCGGATGATGGACCGTTTGGGAAAGCGGATGTTTTCTTCAGCGACCTTGTCTGTAAGGTCACTGAATTATATGGCACATGTGATTAGGCTGCAGCGAGACCAGATGAAAGAGTACTCTGCGTCACCCCCAGAGTCCAATTCGGCCGAGGACAAGCGAACCTTCTTGGCTCGAATGGCCACTCTCAAGTCAATCACCAACATGTCTATGTGGCTCCTTTCCCATGCTACGGAGGGAGCGGCTAGAGCTAGCAGAACAGGTGTTGTCTTATGTAGACAGGCATGGCTCCGTCTCTGCGATTTTGCGGAACCCTTCTAGGCGTCCTTCGTGAACGCCCCCTTCAGCGGTTCCACATTCTTTGGCAAAAGCGTCCGCGATACACTTCTCCCGAGGGAGAAAGACAGGAAGACGTTGTCTGCCATTGGGATCCGCTTCTCTGATCCTCAGAGGTTCTACTCCAGGAACCAAAGAGGACAAAAGAAGATGTGGTTCCAGAAAGCTCAACAATCCCGTTTCGTTCCAGATACCTTGTCCTTCAGAGGCAGAGGAGGACAGGGTGAATGCCAGCCCAGGGGCAGAGGGGGCCCGAAAAATTTTGGGTCAAGAGAACCTTTTTCGGATCGACCCGTGCAATAGCCCTGAGGGGTTGCCCGACTGCTCCTCTCTGGAGGCAGTCGGGGGGCGCTTCTCGGAACACCTAGCGAAATGGGAGTCCATCACAACAGATCACTGGGTGCTCCGAATCATATCCAGAGGATATTCAATCCCTTTCCTCTCACCCTCCCCGAGCAACAAAAGTCCCGGATGTCCCACCCGATCAGAGGGAGGCAGCAGCAACAGAAATCTTAGGGCTGCTAAGAAAGAGCCATCCAGCGTGTCGCCCCTGAACAATCCAGATCAGGCTTTTACTCCAGGTTCTTTCTGGTGCCAAAAGAGACGGGGGACTTATGACCCATCATCGACCTGTCAACGCTGAACCTGTCAATTGCCAAGGAAAAATTCCGGATGGTCACTATTCAATCCATTCTCCCACTTCTGCAGGAGAATGACTGGATGTGCTCAATAGACCTCAAGGATGCGTACTACCACATTTTGATGGACAGACCATCCAGGAGGTTCCTCCGCTTTCGGCTGGGAGCCAGCCATTATCAGTTCAGGATCCTACCCTTCGGTCTCACCACAGCCCCCAGGGTGTTCACCAAGGTCATGGCAGTTGTAGGGGCCCACATGAGGCTTCAGGGAATACAAGTCTTTCCGTACCTGGACGACTGGCTCCAAACCGCCCCCACCAGGCATCAACTCTGCTCAGGCAGAGACTACTTCTTACGCCTAGCCCACCACCTAGGAATTACGATAAATCTCCAGAAATCCTCCCTTCAACCCACTCAGATTTTGGAATTCATAGGGGCCAGGATAGACACTACTCAATCCAGAGTCGTTCTGACTACGGACAGGCTTCGCAATCTGGGCCTTCGCATTCTAGATCTCTTACGATTGTCAGCCCCACCAGCAGAACTAGTCCTGAGGGCCCTGGGATCTATGGCAGCGGCCATCAATCTGTCCCCCTTTGCTCACCTCAAGATGAGGATCCTTCAGTGGACGTTACAAGTGCAATGGTCCATCCTCTGTCAACCCCCGACCACACCTATTCCTCTCACCAGGATTTGCAGGGAATCGCTTCTTTGGTGGCTCCACTCCAGAGACCTTCGAGAAGGCCGCCCCTTTGTTATACCCCCTCCCCAAGTCACGGTGACCACAGACGCTTCTCTCCTCGGGTGGGGGGGCATTACATGGGCAGATCCGTCCAAGGCACGTGGACTTTCACAGAGACCTCACTGCATATCAGTGTCCTGGAGATGAGGGTGGTGCTTCTAGCGTTGCAAGCTCTCCATCCCCTTCTCTCTCCAGGAACTATTGCACTTCAAACAGACAACATGGCGGTAGTCTGGTACATAAACAAACAGGGGGGACCAGATCCTATCCACTTTGCAGGGAGGCAATGAGAGTATGGGAATGGGCGATATCCACCAACCGCTTTCTCATAGCAAGGCACATACTGGGTCGGTCAAACATCTTAGCGGACAGGTTGAGTCGGACGATCTTGTCATCTTACGAGTGGTCTCTGAACCCTGCTGTAGCGAAACAAATCTTTCTCCAATGGGGTCAACCTTGCTGCGATCTCTGTGCCTCACCTTCAAACACAAAGTGCAGCGAATTCTTCGCTCTGATTCCCCCACCAGGGGAAACCCCCAGAGACGCTCTAGTTCATGCTTGGCCATCCGGTCTTCTGTATGCTTATCCTCCTCTTCCCTTGATGACAAAATTCTTGCAGAAAGCTTGTCAGTTGGGGAGCAGAATTATCCTCATAGCCCCATTCTGGCCTCACCAAACCTCGTTCCCTTACCTGCAGTCTCATCAAGTACATCCTCCTTGGATTTTGGATCCAAACCGGATCTAATCTCTCGCCCTTTAGGACTGAAGAACCCCAATCTGGACTACTTGAAGCTGTTAGCTTGGTTGATCCAGTTCCTTTGATGGCTAGGACTCCCGGTATATCATCTTCGGTTAAGGCCATCCTGGTAGCCGCCCATAAACCATCCACCAGAAAGATCTACAACAGTAAATGGAAACGTTTCTCGATCTGGGTCGGAGCACAGGAACTTAGATCCCTTTACGGCTCCAATTCCAGCAGTCCTATACTTTCTTTCACATACCTTTGATCAAGGAGCCAGTGCTTCTACTATTAAAGTTCAGTTGGCAGCTATCTCCCACTACCATGTTGGTAACAGCTCAGGGCCGCTAGCATCCTCCAAAATATGCAAGGCTTTCTTGAAAGGAACTTTTTTGTTAAGACCTCCCGTTAAAGATCCAGTCCTCCCATGGGATCTTACCCTAGTTCTTCAAGCTCTGACTGGGCCCCCCTTTGAGCCCATGGCTTTAGTCGATTTGAAATATGTATCATGGAAAACGGCTTTTCTGATTGCCATTACTTCTACGAGAAGAATATCGGAGCTTCATGCTCTTTGCAGTAAACCTCCCTATATCATTTTTCATAAAGACAGGGTCTCCCTCAGGACTATTCCCTCCTTTCTTCCCAAGGTGGCTTCGGAAGTCAACATCAACCAGATCATTAATCTGCCTGTTTTTTTTCCAAATTTTCAGAATAAAGGAGAATACAGACTTCATTGTCTGGATGTTCACAGACAGTTACGCTTTTACTTAAGTAGAACAGCAGATCTTCGAAAATCTGACCAACTTTTTGTTTCCTTTGCAAAATCTTGTCTGGGCAAGCCAGTTATTAAAGGGACACTATCTCGTTTGTAAAATCACATTTCTGCTTCGGACCGAAGCTGCAACAGCACCACCCACTTAGTAAACTACCACCCTGTTTGTGACATCAGTAATGGCGTCCTTACAATCCCACCCACAGTGTCATTTTTCTTTTAAGTATCCTGTGCCTCTTCAATTCCCATCTTGTTTTAACTCCTATGTCAACTGCCTTTAGGATTTGCGTTCCTATCATATGAGTCAGACTGATGCCAGTATTAAAAATTCTGAAATAAAACCAGCCAAAGTAACACCAACTTTCCTTATGTGATAAACATTCCCGCCTACAACTGCATATCCAGAGATTACAGTCTTGTTTTGGGTCCCTGTAAGAGCTAAGCTTTTGCTTTGCAGTCATAATGAAAATAAGTAAATAAGACTTGTACATAAATCGGATTTCCAGATGTGTTATGTACTTATTTTCATTCCTCCTAAAAGTAATGTAATCTCTCTTCACGTAAAACCCTACTGTGCTCATACTTTGTTAGCCTACTGCCAGTAATGCGATATCGCAATTGCGGTAACGTTTTTTTACATGTGTCTTTTCTTTTTCACCCCCTTTACAATCAAGCAAAACTAGATTGTTTACCCTTTACAATCATGCAAAACTACATTGGGGGAAAAAAAGAAAAGACGCATGTAAAAAAACGTTACAATTGGATATCGACACGCATTCGGCTAACAAAGTACACTCCACCCAGAGCAGATCCAGCTTACTACAGTTTTTATGGCAGGAAAATAAGGAACACCATGCTGAACAAGCCAATTTTCTGGCATTTTTAACTTGCATTTAAAACCAAACCAAAATTATTTCCCAACAGCAAATGTATTTTACTGTAGCAGAGTGCAGCTTGGCAGCTTCACCTTTGTACATTTATTCATACCTCTCAGCTGTACAGATTTTCACAGAACGCCCAGATTTTTGTCCCATATTTTTGGTCTGTTTCAAACAACATTATGGTTTTCTGGCACATTGTTAGTAAAATCATTGAGGGCTGAAGTCATCAAATAATGACAGACATTTGAGTTTCAGGCTTCATAACCTTCAAAAAAATTATGCTAATGTAAAACTTGTTATTCTATTAACTTTCTAAGTTTGTATGAGCAATCATAGCTCTCAGCCTTCAGTCTCTAAAATGAGGAACACTAGCTCTCATAAAGTGGAACAAATGGGCAAAATGTGGAACACATACTAATGGCTTATTAACAGCTTCAACTAGGAATGTCATAGGATGGTTAAACTATGCTGGTTTTACTTATAAAGAAGATATGTTAATTAATTAATATGATTCATTTCTATTTACAATGGATTTCACTAAAAAAATTCCAAACACTGAATGTGTGACAGAGTCTTTCAATGTGGAACATTTGAGGAACTTGGAGGAACATGAACTTTTTAAGACCCCAAATGAGGTACGTTCCTCGTAATGAGGTACACTTGAGAGGTATGTGAGCAATAATTAAAAAAAAATCCCTATTTCTGGGCCCTTGTCTCACCATTATTTATGGCTTTGTCCAGATTTCCTGCTCTAGGAAGATGAGAGGTATGCGTTTTGCCAACATTTTTAACGTAATTCACATAAGTGTGTGCATGTGAGTGCATAGCAGTACATGCATGCAAGTGCTTGAGTGTGTGTATGACTGCATACAAATGTGTGCATCTGTTTGTCTCTGCGGGTGGAGACCTTTGTGCATGCATTTGTACATAACTCAGTAGTTATGTAGAAGTATTTTTCTCAAATGTTACTGACATCCCACATTTGTTCTCATATTTTGTCCTGTCCCTTATTCCCTGAGGAATTCAGAAAAGTCAGTAGCACAGGACATTAGTTTTCTACCTCTTATTCTTCAGAAACTGTACGATTATGCAAAATCTGTTATTTGTAACTCATAGTGACATGTAACTTTGTAACTCATAGTAACATGTAACTTTGTAACTCATAGTAACATGTAACTAAAGACTACTGACTCAGAACGGAGATCATTTGCTAAGGGCAATGCATAGATGTTAAGTTGTCAATCTCGCCTTCATTCTTGCTGGATGGGTTCAGAGCTGATCCTCGGCTCCGACTCAGCCAATACTAAAGCTCGAGAGCTAATTCCACCGGTTCGAGGCTCCCCTATATCCCACAATGCTAGGCGGTAACTACGCAGATGTTCATCGTGCATACAGCTGCAGTAATCACAGATGGGTTTTCTGCCGACAGGCGGGTCCTCGGTCGGCCGAAATCCAAAGTCTAGATCCGGCGTCGGTTGTTGTCGCTTTCTTTCCTGATGTCAGTGAGACAGGGGTATATAAGACACAGCCGACGCCATTTTCTTCAGTCTTTTTTGCCGCGCGGTGCCCGAAGCAGAAGCAGTTCGCAAGTGCCGGTTGGCCAGCTCCTGAATTTACGAAAAATTGGAAACCGAAGTCTTCTTTAAAGCTAAGTACCCCGTTGGGGAATCTTTTCTTGCCTCAGACCGATGTCAGAAAAAGTTAACAATTGTATTTCTTGTGGGAAGCAAATACCGCATAAGGATTTCCATTCCCTCAGCATACCTTGTTTAGGCCCAGACCACGATGTCTCGGGCTGTCGCTTTTGCGCTACTTTCAATAAACGCACTATTAAGCGTCGGGCGGAGTTCGCCCAACACTTTTTTGGTAAAGCCTTTGATTATAAAATGTCGTCGGAGACTCCGACTACCGTTTTGTCCAAAAAACGCAAGGACAAGGTGCACGTGAGGTCCGCGGTCTCCACCGATACCACGCCAAAACCGGCTACACGTGGTCCAGTTCTCAGCGAGACGCCTATGCAGCTCCTGACTACCGACGACACTTCTTTGGCGGTGTCTTCTGTAACCGAGACCACAGGTACCTCGACCATACCCAGACTACAACCACCAAAGCCACTGTGAGCGTTGAGCCTCCTAATGTGGACAGGTCCACTTCCACCCATGGTGCCTTTAGACCCTCATCTTCCTTTTCCATTAAGGCCTTTACAAAGTCCAAATCAGCCATGCATCCCAAGAGGCCTGTTGCACAGGGCCCATCTCCAGGCCCCATGCCTAAAAAGCAGATGCTAAAAATGGCTGAGGATTTAATTACCCTTATCAGGGGTTCCCAACCCCCTCCAGACAAGAGACCCAGAGTGGAGGAAGATTCTCCCTCTTCTGAACAGGGCTCCATTTTTTCAGAACATTCTGATGTAGAGGAACACTCATACTCCCCTTTTGAAGATTCTGATGCAGAGCAGTCCATTCCTTCTGTATCTCCTCCAGAGGATTTTTCTTTTGGGGAAACCTTGCACACCTTGAGGGAACACTTCCATTGGGAAGGCCAAGACTTTTCTGATTCCAAGAAAAGACTTAGGGAATTTCTTTTGTTACCTCAACACAGACCTCAGGCGATACCTCTTGTCTTGGACATACTTGATGATGTTTATTCGGAGGCTTGCCTTAATCCGGATTCCCTGCCTCCTGCCCCATTCAAGCCTGATAGGTACTACAGAGTTCCTAACTCTCACCAATTTCTTTACAAAAGCCATAATGCTGACCCTGAAACCATTTCTCAAGGCCCCAAGGGAATGAAGGTCTCTACTGCTAAGAATCCACTACCTTCCGAAAGAGAGTCTAGATCCTTAGAGAGGTGGGGGGAAAAGGTATATACCTCGGCCACCCTAGCCATGAGGGCCTTAAATTGTCAGTTCCATATGCTTAAATATCAGCAGTTTCTGTTATCACAATTAAGAAATAAAATGTCTCAACCTGAACAACCAGATTTGAAGGAGTTGCAGGATATGATGCATAGTGCAGAACAAGTGGGTAAACACACCTTACAATGTGGCTATGATGCCCTAGAGACCTCAAGTAGAGCTGCTGTTACAGGATCAGTCATTCGTAGACATCCCTGGCTTAGGGAACAAATCTTGCCTGATCATGTTAAAGCTAAACTACTAGATGCTCCTTTACAAAAGGATGTGCTATTTGGTACTAATGCTGAGGAGATACTATGGAAAATGGAAGAAAAAGCCAAATCTATGCAAACTGTCAAAGCTTTTCTACAGGTTCAACCACCACATTTTAGCAGAATTTGGCCTTCTAAAAACTGGTCCTTTCCAGCCACGGACAAGCCCCAAAGAGGTAGATATAGGCGCACAAGGGGCAGAGGACAATCTCAAGGATCATATAGAGGCAGGCAATAGCAAACTCCAGCACCAAGAGGTGGCGAAGACAGTGCATAACAATACAGGAAACAAACCCAATGATTTCCTCCTTTTCATGCCAAGCAAGTCTCAGCTGGCAGCACCCTTGGGAGGAAAGCTGGCATTATTTACAAGAAATTGGCATATTATCACAACAGACAAATGGATCCTGGACATTATAAACAGAGGCTACAGATTCCATTTTCACACTCTTCCAAAAATGAGAGGCATGCCAAACCTGCCACACAATCAAAGGGCAGAGGCACAACTACAAATTTCAAAGCTCATAGACATGAAAGCTATTCAAGAGGTACCTACTCACGAACAAGGTCAAGGTTTTTATTCCAGGCTATTTCTGGTACCAAGGAAAGGAACCGACTGGAGACCCATTTTGGACTTATCCATCCTAAACACTTTTCTACTCGTACCAAAATTCAAGATGCTCACATTACAGCAGCTTCTTCCCATGCTGGGCAAGGAGTTTTGGCTGGTAACACTGGACCTCAAGGAGGCATACCTGCATGTCCCAATCAGACAAAGCTGCAGAAGATACCTCAGATTTCATGCAGGTTCAATCCACTATCAATTCTCTGCATTGCCCTTTGGCTTATCTACTGTGCCCAGAGTATTCACGAAATGCCTGGCATCAGTAATTGCCTACTGCAGACTTCAAGGGATTCAAATTTACCCTTATTTGGACGACTGCGTGATGCAAGCGGACAGCAAGCACATACTTCTGGAACATCTGGCTTATGTGACACGGTTACTGAATTCTCTGGGATACACAGTCAACAAAGAGAAATCCAGGCTAACACCATCTCAGAAAATAACTTTCCTGGGTGCCAACTTGGACACAAACACCCAGATGGCCTATCTTACGCCAGAAAAACAGGGGCAACTAACTCAGTACTTCAAAATACTAGCAAATTGTACCAGGCTCACTGCAAGGAAAATCCTGCAGGCTCTGGGCTTCATGGCATCTTGCATTCTTTTAATCCCATGTGCAAAGTTGCATATGAGGAAACTTCAGTGGTACCTAAAAAACCTATGGTCTCAACACAGCCACAGTTTGGAAACAACAATACCAATATTTCCATGTTTGCAAAAGGAATTTCTATGGTGGGCCCAAGCATGTCAAACAAACACAGGTCTCCCATTCTGCAAGCCTCAAGCAAATCAAGTCATCACAACAGACGCCTCAGATTACGCCTGGGGGGCGCACATGACAGACAGGTGCATTCAGGGCAAATGGTCCCAAGAGGAAAAGCACCTTCACATCAATCAAAAAGAAATGCTAGCAGTGATAAATGCAATTACAGCTTTCAAGGACCTCCTGCATCCAGGACAATTATTGATAAGAACAGACAACACCACAGTAATGTGGTACATAAACAAACAAGGAGGAACACATTCATACCCCCTGTGCAGACTAGCCATGACACTTTGGAACTTGGCTCTGGAATGGCAAATCGAACTTCAAGCACAGTACTTGCCAGGTTTGGAAAACACACTGGAAGACAATCTAAGCAGAAATATGACAGAAACACATGAATGGAAGTTGCATCCTCAAGTGTTTACAAAGATAATCCAAGTGTGGGGAAGGCCAGACATAGATCTCTTCACCTCCCACAGGAATCATCAATTGGAAAAGTTCTGTTCAAGGACCTTTCATCCAAAGGCCTGGAGAGTGGACGCCCTTTCATTCAGTTGGGCAGCATGGACAGTTTACGCTTTCCCACCTTTGCCTCTTCTGCCCAAGGTGCTCTTGAAAGCAAGAACAGACAGACCGAAGATGATACTGATTGCTCCAGACTGGCCAAGACAACACTGGTACCCACTCCTGAGGAGCCTAACGCATACTCCTCCCTGGTCCCTACCTTTACTGCCTCTTCTACTGACTCAACACAGCTACAAAACTCTTCACAGTCAGCTGAAAACACTCAATCTCGCTGCATGGAAAATTCCTTAACACCACAACAGACCCAGCTCCCCAAAGAGGTGCAGGATGTCATTTTGGAGGCCAGAAGGCCATCTGCTAGAAAGGCTTACTCCGCAAAATGGAAACGGTTTTGCTCTTGGAATGAGAAAAAAGGCCAGGATCCTAGAAAACTGAATTTGCCTCAGATATTACAGTATCTAGCTGAGCTGCTGAACAGTGGACTTTCATTTTCCTCCATAAAAATTCATGCCTCAGCCATTTCTGCAGAATTCAACACTGATCCACCCTTATTCTCTCACCCACTCTTAAGACAGTTCCTCGGAGGGGCTAAGAATATAAGACCACCAAGGAAACAACCAATACCAGCCTGGGATCTTAATTACATTCTAGAAAAATTAACATTGCCTCCCTTTGAACCAGCTGCCTCAACAGATTTGCAATATTTGTCCAGGAAAACAGCTTTCCTTCTGGCCATTACCTCAGCTCAAAGGGTTTCGGAACTACAAGCCCTCATGGCTGTGCAGCCCTTTCTCATCTTCCATCAGGACAGGGCTTCCCTTCGAACCAACCCGTCATTTATGCCTAAAGTGGATTCCAGGGTAGCTTTAAATCAAGCCATACACTTACCTACCTGTTACCCCAATCCTCAAAACAAAGGGGAAAGGCTGCTACACTCCTTAGACATCCATAGACAGCTACGTTATTATTTGGACAGAACAAAGCCTTTCAGGAAATCAGAACAACTTTTTGTATCCTATGCTGTAGGAGCTCAAGGGAAACCAGTTACCAAACAGAGAATTTCAAAATGGATAGGCCACTGCATATGGTTTTGTTACTCCTATCATGGAAAATCTGTCCCTACAGGCATCAGATCCCACTCCACCAGGGCCACAGCTACCTCTACAGCCTTCCTTAGAGGAGTTCCTACCAAAGATATTTTGGAGGCAGCCACTTGGAGTTCTGTGCATACCTTCACAAAACACTACAACCTGCCTTTATACTCCAAAACTAGAGCAGGCTTTGCCACTGCTGTGTTGCAGGGCATTCTGGCTCATCCCAGTTTCACCTAGTGCCTACCACCCTGTGCGTAGCTTTGGGATTCTACCCATCTGTGATTACTGCAGCTGTATGCACGATGAACATAGTACAGTTTTGTACCTACCATAAATGTAGATGTTCGAGTGCTAATACAACTGCAGTACAGGTTTCCCTCCCTCCTTCCCCTCTTGGTAAAGTCCTAGGGGCTAATCCCTCCTCATACAAACTGATTGGGTTATCCTTCTATATCCTCTTATATTTGCTTGCAACTACTGAGTTTTGATTGTATTGCATTGCATGTATATATATATATATATATATATATATATATATATATATATATAATTTATATATTGCCTTCCTTCTGGGGGCACCTGACATCTGGGGCAAGAAAGACTGAAGAAAATGGCGTCGGCTGTGTCTTATATACCCCTGTCTCACTGACGTCAGGAAAGAAAGTGATAACAACCGACGCCGGACCTAGACTTTGGAATTCGGCCGACCGAGGACCCGCCTGACAGCAGAAAACCCATCTGTGATTACTGCAGCTGTATTAGCACTCGAACATCTACATTTATGGTAGGTACAAAACTGTACTATCTCGTTTGCCGCTTAGCTGACGAGGTGCTTCTTCTACCAGCTCTGGCAGGTTAGTAAGTTTTCTTGTTTAGAAACTTCTTTTTCAACCCCTATTTTTTTCCTTTTAGCATAGTTTTTTTTATAGAATTTCATTAGTTTAAATCGGGTCCCCCTCTAGTGTCAGAAATCCCTTTTTATTCCCTTCTTAACTTTTAGGCCTTTGGCCCTCTCCCTCTCCTTCCCCTAGTCCTTTAGTGTGACTGGATTTTTATTTTGCTTAAGGGTGTGTTTGTGTGTTGTGTTTGTGTTTTTTACACTGAGTTTAGGATGTCTAAAGACTCCAAGGTCTCAGGCTTCAAGAAGTGTGATTCGTGCTGTCAGAAAATATCTCTGACAGACGGTCACACTTCTTGTGTATATTGCCTGGGACCTTTGCACCTGCAGGACTCATGTGCTGTGTGCCATGCATTCAGCCCTAGAGTCCTGCAGGAGCAAAATAAATTGATATTACGTGGCTTGTTAAAGCCTGAAGGCCCCCCGACCCAGTCTGTGTTGGGGAAGCCTTCTAAGACTTCCAGACCGTCGGCTCCAGTCGTCCCCTGGAAGCATTAAATCGGCTTCGACATTGGCTCCAGCTGGAGCTGATGTTTCCAAACCTCATACCATCACCTCGGCTCCGGCTGGAGCCGAGGTTGACAAGACTCAGTCAGCTCCGATAGTCTTATCGGAGCCACCTACTAAGAAGAGGTCTAGGTCCCCTTCCATCGGCTCCATCCATTCGGCGCCGGGATCTCCTCTTCTATCAGAATGGAGCCATAGGTCTCATTCTTCTCGATCCTCCAGGCTGTCCGACCATGATTTACAAAGGGTGGTGAGTAGACTTCTTAAGTCCGAGGCACTGGCCCAAATGCTGCATAGCCCTACTCAACAGTCAGCGGCTGTTTCCATCCCTGATTTTATTCCTCCTCCGACTCCTTTGAGTTCGGAGCCGGGGCTCATCGGAGCCGTGGCTGTCGGTGCTTCGGAGCCGATACCTTCCCTTTCGGCTCCGTCGTCTGCTCCGATTTCCTCATTGGAGGGATCCCGGCGCTGGGCTTCCCTCGTCGGCTCCGAGGGAGCGAGTAGCATCGGACCCTTATCCGACCCCGATGTCCTTCAAAGATGCATCTGCAGTCCTTACAAATGGGTTGTCCTGTCGTCAGGCAGCCCTTCGGTCGGCCGGATTCCAAAGTCTGGGTCTGGCCTCGGCTGGTGTCGCACTTCACCCGACGTCATAGCTGCGGTTCTTCGGGTATAAAGGCATCAGCCGACGCCATTTTCCTCAGTCTTTCTTGCCGCGTGGCGCCCGAAGCAGAAGCTGTTCGCAAGTGCCGGTCGGTCAGAACCAGAGATTACTACTACAAATCAAGACTTCTAAAAGCTAAGTACCCCATTGGGGACTCTTTTCTTGCCTCAGCGATGTCAGAAAAAGTGAATAACTGTTTAACTTGTGGGGAAACAAATACCTCATAAAAGATTTCCACTCTTACTGCTTACCTTGCTTAGGCCCAGACCGGCGTAGCAGCTTGTCTAGCCTGTGCTTCTTTCAACCGTGGACGCTTAGGCGTCGGTCGGAATTGCTGAAGAGTTTTTCGCTCCGATTTGCTTACATTATGCCGTCCGGATACTCCGACTACACAAATTTCTAAAAGCGCAAGGAAAAAGGACCGACACTCATGGGTCCAGCGGTTTCGGCGAAACCGGTTTAAGCTAACAGCGAGTGTCTCGGTTTGCTGAAACCGAGTCCACGGTTCTTCCTCCGCCGAAACTTGCCACTTACCGAGGCCTCCTCCAGCCTGGCTGAATCTGCACTGAAATCCCACCTGCTCTTGCGGGTTCACAGGATTTATCTGATACTATCCTTTGGATATTTCTACCCCTGCACGTGGAACTGCTAGGCCTCCTGCATCCATGTCGATTAAGGCCTTTGCCAGGGCGAAAGCAGCAAAATCTACCAAATCTGTACCTGCTAAGACCCCCTCTCACAGGCCTAGCTCTAGTTCACAAATGCTTAGTCTTGCAGAGGATCTCATTTCTTTGATCCGGGGATCCCAACCACATTCAGACAGGGCCTCTCACCCACCTCCAGAGAAGAGGACTAGAGTAGAGCCCCCTGAGCCAGTTTCTTCAGATGGCTCCTCTAATGAATCAGATAATTCAAACCCTCCAGAGGGCCCCTTTTTCTCCTTATGAGGACTCTGATGCAGAAGAGTCCATTCCTTCTGCCTCCGCCTGAGGAATTTTCTTTTGGGGAAACCTTGCATGCTATGAGGGAACAATTTCAATGGCAGGGCCAGGATTTTTCAGACTCTAGGAAAAGGCTTAGAACCTTTCTGCATTTGCCACAACATAGGCCTTTAGCCATTCCTCCAGTACTTACTGTTGTGGATGATGCTTTTAATGATGCTTGTACTGCTCCTGATTCTCTTCCTCCGGCCCCTGCTGCCTCGATAGGTACTACAGGGTTCAGGACACTCATTATCATTTGTATAAGGCCCTATTGCAGATCCCGAAACTATCTCCCAGTGACCCAAGGCTGTAGCAGCTACTTCTACAAAACCCTCCCTCTGGAAAGGAATCTAGGTCCTTAGAGAGATGGGGTAAAAATGTTACACTTCTGCTACTCTTTCAGCTAGGGCCTTGAACTGTCAATTCCACATGATGCAGTATCAGGAATTTATGTTAGACCAATTAACTAAAAACTGTCTCGGATGAACCATTAGACAAAAAATCTGTACAGGAAATGGTACATAACATTCAGCAGGTCAGTAATCATTCTTTAAAATGTGCTATGATGCACTGGAGGCTTCCTTTAGATCAGCCATGACTGGCACAGTGATCAGAAGACATGCATGGTTAAAAGCAATCCTTACAGACCATGTTAAATCAAAGCTCCTAGATGCTCCTATGGATAAGCTCAATTTGTTTGGCTCCCCTGCAGCAGGTGCTGAAGAAGGTGGAAGAGAAAGCAAAATCTGTCCAGACAGTCAAGGGATTTCTTACAGGTCCAGCCTCCAAGGTTTAGCAGGAACTGGCCTTCAAAATTGGTCCTTTCCAGACTCCTCCAGAGCTCCGAGAGGCAGGAATAGGCGCTCAAGAGGCAGGGGTCAATCCAGAGGTGCCTACAGGGGGCGCCAGTGGCAGGTGCTAACAACCAGCTTAGGTACGGCCACAGATCCAGCCACCACCACCTCCACAGGACAATACAGTGACTTGGCTCTGGCACCTACCAGGGAACAACTAGAGGCACCCCTAGGCGGGAAGCTGGCCTTATTTCTTCAGTAAACTGGCATTACATCACAGGAGACAAATGGATTTTACAGACACAGACCAAGGTTACAGGTTTCACTTCCATACTCTACCAAGGAAGAGAGGAATGCCAAACCTACCTCCAAATCAGAAGAAAGAAGCTCTAGAACAAATAACTCACTTACTAAGGATGAGAGCTAAAAAGGTACCATCTATGGAACAAGGGCAAGGATTTTACTCCAGACTCTTCCTGGTACCAAGAAAAGAAACCAATGGAGACCTATTCTCGACCTGTCCACTTTAAAGTTTGGCCACATACCTCATTGTTCCAAAATTCAAAATGCTGACCCTACAGCAGCTTCTTCCCATGCTGGGCAAGGAGTCTTGGCTGGTAACTCTAGATCTCAAGGAGGCATGCCTGCAGCCCATACGACCAAATTGCAGAAGATACCTCAGATTTCTTGCAGGATCAGAGCATTATCAATTCTCAGCATTGCTCCTTTGGCTTATCTACCCTAATGTTAGAGTATTCACGAAATGCCTAGGCATCAGTAATTTGCTACTAGGCTTGTAAGGCTGGGGGTGCCTAAATTTACCCTTACCTGGACGACTGCCTGTTACAAAGCGGACAACAAAAACAAATCAACAAAAGATTTGGAAAGGGTCATTCATCTACTACAAGCCCTGGGATACACAGTCAATATAAAAAGTCAAGGCTGATACCATCCCAAAGGATAACCTTCTTAAGTGCAGATCTGAACACATCAAAACAAATGGCTTTCCTGACAGTAGAAAAACAGGAGCAACTCCCTCTCTAGCCTTCTTGGCATTGTGAAAGCAAAACCAGCTAACAGCAAGAAAAGTCCTGCAAGCTCTTGGTTTACATGGCATCCTGCATAATATTGATTCCATGCCAGACTACATATGAGAAGCAAGTTACAGGTACCTAAGGAATTTATGGTCTCAGCACAAGCACAGCCACAGGAAACCCAAATTCCAATAATTCCATGCCTGAAACAAGGGAATTCCAATGGTGGGCTCCAGGCCTGTCAATCAAACAAGGGACTGTTCCTTCCACAGCACCTCAACCAAGCCAGACCATCACAACAGACACACCGCAGACCTCGGTTGGGGGCACACATGCTGGACAAGTGCATACAAGGCTTATGGACTCAAGACCAGCTGCACCTACACATAAATCAAAAGGAAATGCTGGCAGTAAAACTGGCAATTCAGGCATTCAGACCATTCCTTCGACAGGGTCAACTGCTGATAAGAGCGGACAACACCACAGTTATGAAGGCCACAATATCACTGGGCAATTCCCTTGGAATCACCTTCAATTGGCCAAAGTCTGCGTTGCGGCCATCTCAAAGAATAAGATTCATAGGGGTAGAGATAGATTCAAACCAGATGCGGGTCTATCTACCTGCAGACAGAATTCAGACCATTCAAAAATCAGGTTCGAGCCTTACTCCCCAAGTCCAAAGCCCCAGCCAGAATGGTCCTACAGCTATTGGGATCGATGTCTGCCACAGTTCTGCTAGTTCCCTTGGCAAGGTTACACATGAGAATCCTCCAGTGGCTTCTTTCAACTCAGTGGTCCTTTCAGGAACTCCCTCTCAGTCATCTCATATGGATCACAGAATCTTGCAAACGGGACCTTCGCTGGTGGCTAGTGTCCTCCAATTTGGATCAGGGACGACCCTTTGTTCTTCCTCCTCCGGCGGCCACTTGACCACGGGCGCCTCCCAGATGGGGTGGGGGGCATTCCTGGGCAGGTCAGTCCAAGGCAAATGGCACCCGGAAGAGACCCTCTCCACATCAACATCCTAGAAATGAGGCAGTACTCCTGTCCCTTCAAGCCCTTCACGATTACCTCCCTCAGGCGTGGTGCTGTTCACTCAGACAACATGTCAGTTGTCTGGTACCTGAACAAACAGGGAGGACCAGATCCTATCCTCTTTGCAGAAGCGATGAGAGTTTGGGAATGGGCAGTCTCGACCGAGCTTTCATAGTGGCTACTTGCATACCGGGCAAGTCCAATGTCATAGCCGACAGGTTGAGCAGAACCATCCTCTCCCTCACAAATGGTCTCTGAATATGACAGTTACAAGGCAAATTTTCAGCGAATGGGGAGTTCCTTGCGACCTCTTCGCGACTCCTCCTGAATCTGAGTGCAAAGAATTTTTCTCCCTAACCCGGCTCGAGGAAGAGCCCCATGGGCGCATTAGTCCATCCTTGGCCACCGGCCTCCTTTATGCCTTCTCCAGTTCCTCTCCTCCCCAGGGTGATTCAAAAGGCATCTCTCTTAGGGAGCAAGATGATCTTAATTGCTCCTTACTGGCCTCGTCAAGTGTGGTTTCCCTATCTTCGAAGACATGCTCTGGAAGGTCCATGGTTCCTGGACCAGGTCCCAGACCTACTGATTCATCAGTCGGGACTACTATACCAGTCCCTACACACCTTAAAATTGATGGCCTGGCTCCTCCTCTTCTGGCGATAGTCAGGAGACATGCACTGGATCCAGATGTGGTGCACATATTATCTTCAGCCCACAAGTCTGCTCACGAAGAAACTGTATTCTAGCAAATGGAAAAGGTTTGCTATTTGGGCTCAACTCGGGGTCTGGACCCCATTTCTACTCCGCGTGGCAAGTACTCAAATTCCTGACCTCTCTTTTCAATCAAGGCTCTTCACTTTCTACCATCAAAGTACAATTGGCAGCGATTTCTAATTTTCATGAATCCATAGACCCACCTTTAATGAGCAACAGGTTGTGTAAGACCTTCTTGAAAGGTGCTGCTCTATTAAGACCTCCGATTTCTCATCCTGCACCTCCATGGGATCTCGATATAGTATTACGTGCCTTGACTTCTTTTCCTTTGAACCGGCAGCTACCTGTGATCTAAAGTTTCTATCATGGAAGACAGCCTTTCTAGTGGCAATTACTTCAGCCAGAAGGGTTTCAGAACTTCAAGCTTTGTCAGTGAAACCCCCGTATTTGGTTTTTCATACAGACAGGGTGTCCCTCAGACCAAATCCTTCTTTTGTTCCTAAAGTCTGTTCTACTTTATGCTTACAACAGTCGTTAGAGCTTCCAGTTTTTTTCCCAAAATACTCCAATAAAGCGGAGTTTATTTTCCACACACTAGATGTCCACAGACAGTTACGTTATTATTTAGATAGGACCAAACAATTAAGGAAAACAGATCAGTTGTTTGTATCCTTTGCAGAAAACAAATTGGGCAACGCTGTCACAAAGGTCACTATTGCCAAATGGATCAGGGACTGTATTACTCAAGCTTATATTTATTCTAACAAAGAGCTTACCACCTCTGTCAAGGCTCATTCTACAAGGGCTATGGCTACTTCGGTAGCATTTCATTCTAAGCTTGCTATTGGTGACATTTGCGCTGCGGCTACATGGTCTTCCACACCTTCATTTCTCACTACAAATTAGATGTGGCATCTAGAGGGCGAGCTTCATTTGGTTCCACAGTGCTCAGGAGTGTTTTCCAATGAGCCACCCGGGATTTAGGTGCTAGGGTCGCTGTCCCATCAGTCAGAATGTAGGCGAGATAGGATCACATAACATCTTTTTAGTTATGTACTCACCATAACTTCAGATGTTTGGGATCCATCTCGCCTACATTCCTAATAACCCACCCTCCTTCCCCCTTCCTTGGAGATCAGAGGATATCAGAAGGTCCGAATCCTGTTGTTTCATCTTGAAACATCTAACAATGTTATATAAACAAGCTGTGCATGTGTGCATGAATGCGGACAAACAAGATCTGGGGGATTAGTGGTGGTGCATCCTGGGACAAAGATAGCTCAGCCAATTAGAGGCCTCGCTCTATAGCATAAGCGTGCCGAGTCTGAGCCGAAGGATCGGCTCCGAGCCCATCAGTCAGAATGTAGGCGAGATGGATCCCAAACATCTGAAGTTATGGTGAGTACATAACTAAAAGTTTTCGTCAGCGACCTTTTCAATGCGGTCGCTGAACTACTTGTGTCACTTCACCCGTCTCCAGAGAGATTTGCTCAAAGATATGGGTGAGGCTATACAGGATCCAACAGCTGAGGGGTTCCAAGACAAAATGAACTCCCAGTTGGCAACCCTGAATTCGATTGTTAACTCCTCCATGCAGCTTATCTCATATGCTGCTGATGGGGGCGAGTAGGGCCGCAGGCACAGGTGTAGCTTTACGACGTCACGCCTGGATGCGGCTTTGCAATTTTGCAGACCCTTTCAAGGCGTCCTTCACCAATTCCCCCTTTGATGGCTCAACATTGTTTGGTCCTCAGGTGAAGGATACATTGACTAGGTGCGAGGTGGAAGGTAAGACTCTTTCTGCCATGGGAGTCCATTTTTCTACCCCTTCTAGACCTTATCCAAAGGGTCAGAGGGGAGGAAAAATGTGGTTCCGCAAGCCTCAGGGAGTCTCATCTGACGCACAAGGTCGATTTCCCTCTAGAGGCAGAGGGGGGAATAACAATAGACGCCGCCCTAGAGGCAGAGGAGGTCCGCAAAACCAGGGTAGCAGAGAAACTTTCTCTGATAAGCCCTTTCAGCATCCCTGAGGAGCTGCCCGGCTGTCCACCTTCGGAGGCAGTCGGGGGAAGATTATCACTGTACCCAAAAGCCTGGATTTCCGTCACCCAAGACAAATGGGTACAGTCAATCATATCTGAGGGTTACAAAATTCCCTTTATTCACATCCCTTCCCAACCCAAAGGATCCCTCCCAGACGTTCCACCCAGTCTAAGGGAACAAGCAGCACTAGAAATATCAAAGCTACTATCAAAAAGAGCTATCCAATCAGTCCCAGCAGTCCAGCAAGGATCCAGAATCTACTCCAAATTCTTTTTGGTACCAAAAAAAACAGGGGACTGGAGACCTATACTGGATCTCAGCAAGTTAAACAATTATATCAAAAAAAAAGATTCCGGATGGTCACGCTACAGTCCATTCTACCCTTCTTGGGTCAGGACAATTGGATGTGCTCGATAGACCTTCAGGATGCTTACTACCATATCAAAATGCACAGATGCTCCAGGAGGTTTCTCCGCTTCAGGCTGGGAGCCAGTCAGTACCAGTTCAGAGCCCTGCCCGTTGGTCTCACTACAGCCCCCCGAGTGTTTACCAAATGCATGGCAGTGGTCGCGGCTCACTTGAGACGTCAAGGATTCCAGGTGTTTCCATATTTAGACGACTGGCTCCTTACCGCCACCACCAGACATCAACTGCTTCTAGCCAGAGACTTCACCATCCAAACTTGCCAAGCTCTAGGCATCTCAATAAATTTCGAAAAATCTGCCTTGTCGCCTTGTCAATCTATTACCTTTATAGGCACCACCTTAAACACACTCAATCTTTCCGCCAGACTTACAGAGCAAAGAGTGTTTCCGCAAACAAGTTTACCTTCTTTTACAATGCAACAAGGTCAAAGCCAGGGTAGTCTTGAAGGTATTAGGACTCATGGCAGCTACTATCACCCTTTTCCCCTTAGCTCATTTCCACATGAGGATCCTCCTATGGATGCTGTTTACTCAATGGTCCTTCCAACAGCTCCCGATGTCTCACATCATATTAATAACTCAATCATGCAAGAATCACCTGTCTTGGTGGATCACATCACCTCAAGTTCTCCAAAGCAGACCTTTCATTCTTCCCCCCCCCAGTCGCCATGGTGACAACGGACGCCTCCCTGATCGGGTGGGGGGGGAGCATTATCAGAGCAGGACAGTCCAGGGCACGTGGCAACCTTTCGAGTGCCACTTGCACATAAATGTCTTGGAGATGAGAGCAGTGCTTTTAGCGTTGCAAGCCCTTCAGGACTCTCTTCTCATGGGGACTATTGCAATTCAGACGGACAACATGTCCGTAGTGTGGTACATCAACAAACAGGGCGGAACCAGATCCTACCCCTTATGTCGAGAGGCACTCAGACTTTGGCAGTGGGCGATTTCTTCTCAGTGTTTTCTGATAGCAACGCACATTCCCGGGAAGTCCAACATGATTGCGGACAGGTTGAGCAGGGCCATTCTCATGCCCCACGAGTGGTCTCTGAAGAAATCGGTGCTGGAAGAAGTCTTCCAAAGATGGGGCCAGCCTTGCTGCAATCTTTTTGCTACTCCCCAAAACAACAAGTGTCATGACTTCTTCACTCTCTTCCCGTTACCAGGCCATCCCACCTGAGACGCTCTAGTCCATGATTGGCCCTGGGGACTTCTGTATGCTTTTCCCCCTTTTCCACTGATATCTCAATTAATTCAGAAAGCTTTCACCTTGAGAGTTACAATGATCCTCATTGCCCCTTACTGGCCTCGACAGATATGGTTTCCGTTCCTCCATCATTACCTGTTGAAGCAGCCTTGGCATCTGGACCCGGTGCCAGATCTGTTGACCCACCAGTCGGGCCAGCTGCACCACTCCCTTCATTCTCTCAACCTCACAGCGTGGTTTCTCCAATTCCTACCCTAGCCAGGCTTCCCTTAATCTCTCATTCGGTCCGGAACATCCTGATAGCCTCTCACAAATCTTCTACCAGGAAGATTTATAATAGTAAGTGGAAACGTTTTTCCTTCTGGGCAGCATCAAAAAATATACACCCCTTCACTGCACCTATCCAGTCTATCCTAGACTTTCTGGCAGAGCTCTTCCATTTAGGCTCTTCTACATCTACCATTAGAGTACGACTAGCTGCTATATCTAATTTTCATGTAGGAGTCTCAGACTCCAGTATCGTGTCCCATAAGCTCTGCAAAGCCTTTTTAAGAGGTGTTTTTCTGCTCGAGCCCCCAATCAAAGATCCCCCACCTCAATGGGACTTGAATTTGGTTCTGGCATCCTTGATCCCCCCCCCCCCTTCGAACCAGCGGCTTCATGCCCTCTTAAGCTGCTCTCATGGAAAACACTTTTTCTAGTAGCCATAACTTCAGCTAGAAGGGTATCTGAACTTCATGCTCTGTGCTGTCGTCCTCCTTACTTAGTTTTTCACAAAGATAGGGTGTCCCTCTGGACTAATCCGTCCTTCTTACCTAAAGTTTCCTCTAAGGCAAATCTGAACCAAACGATTGATCTCCCCGTCTTCTTCCCTGACTATTCCAACAGGTCGGAACAAAAGTTACATTTTCTAGATGTTCACCACCAACTTAGATATTATTAAGACAGGACTAAACAGTTCAGGAAATCTGAGCAGCTTTTCCTGTCTTATGCGGAAGGGAAATTGGGCCTTCCAGTTACTAAGGTGTCCCTTTCAAGATGGCTTACCTCTATAATTACCTTCATCTATGAAATCAGACATCAAAAACTGTCTTCAAGACCTAGAGCTCATTCAACTAGGGCATTAGCTACATCTGTAGCTTTTCAGGACAGGCTTCCAATAGATTACATTTGTGCAGCAGCCACTTGGGCTTCTCCTCATACCTTCATTTTACATTACAAATTGGATATGGCCTCCAGAAACCGTGCCAACTTTGGTTCCACTGTTCTCAAGAGTCTGTTCCGATAGGCCACCCAGAATAAGGTGCTAGGGACGCGGTCCCATCCAGCAAGAATGAAGGCGAGATTGGCAACTTAACATTAAGACGTTATGTACCTACCATAACGTTCCATGTTAGTTGTCTTCTTCTCGCCTTCTTTCTTGTGTCCCACCCTCCTTCCCCCTAGCCTGGACAGACCGATAGGAAATTTTGGGATCTTCCTTTGGAGTTTCCTTCCCACATGTTCTACCACCTCTATTCCCCCTTTTATGTTTGTGGTAGCTTACATTCAGGTTTATATAGAGGTGGGTTCTTTTTTCTCCATACTGTGGAGACCAGAACTGCTTGGTTTAGCTATCAAACGAGATCTGAGTAGTTACCGCCTAGCATTGTGGGATATAGGGGAGCCTCGAGCCGGTGGAATTAGCTCTCGAGCTTTAGTATTGGCCGAGTCGGAGCCGAACCCATCCAGCAAGAAAGAAGGCGAGAAGAAGACAACTAACATGGAACGTTATGGTAGGTACATAACTTCTTATAGGCCATAGGCTGGCTACCCATACCCTATGATGATCATAAAACAGAGCAGTGGTTTGTGTCGTCGCCTCACAAGAGGTTCTCCAGTTCAATTCTTGGCAGGGGTTCCTTCTGTGTGGAGTCTGCATGTCCTCCCTGCATTCGTGTGGGTTTCCTCTGGATGCTCCAGTTTCCTCACACATTACAAAGACCTGCATCTGGAGCATTTCTCCCTGGGCCTCTGCTGAAAGTTGGCTCATTCCAAGTCCAACTATCCTGGTAAATAAATAATAAATAAAAGAAAATTACTAGCCATTGCATACATTTGCATACTCAGATTGTATACAAAGCTGTTTACACCCACCCTCATAGGGTGCCTTCTGCCTCCAAGAGGTAAAAACAGTCATAAAGGGGATAGCTTTAGGAGTTCCCATCTCATCGTCAAGATTTGCATTACAGCGTCATTATATGCTGTTTGACTGGGAATCCCTGCATGAACAGGGGGAACCAAGTCTTACCCCTTGTGTCTAAAGGCCATGAGAGTGTGGCAATGGGCGATATCTCGTCGCTTTCTAACAGCACATGTATCCTTTTAGACTGGTTGGGCAGGTCTGGCCTGCTCCCTTACAAGTGGCTCCTCAATCCGTTAGTAACAGAGCAGGTTTTCAGGCACTGTGGCTGACCTTGTTGCGGCCTCTTCTCCTCTCCCCACAACACCAAGTGCAACAAGTTCTTTGCTGTAGGCCCTCAAGAGAGGAGTCACCCTAGGGCACTGTAACACACCTTTAGCCCCCGGGACTCCCTTATGCCTTTCCCCTGACACCCGATTCCAAAGTTCCTTCAGATAGCATCTGTAGTGGAGATCAAAGTCATCTTCTTAGCCACTTATTGGCCTCGACAAGTCTGGTTTTCTTATCACTGGCCTCATCTAGTCCAGCCTCCCCGGGTGCTGGGCTCAAACCCAGATCTTCTGTCTCACCCTCTGGGCTCACATCACCTGAACATTCAGCCTCTTCAACTGACTGCAAGTTTTCTCCAATTCCAATGATGGTTCGACAGTCCAGGTTTTCATCTTCAGTTGTCCACATTTTGTCTTCTTCTTAAAGACCCTCAACTAAGAAAATTTATAAGAGCAAATGGAAAAGGTTTTCTATTTGGGTAATTGAAAAAACTGACCCTTTCTCACCCCCTCTTCCAGCAATTTTGGACTTTCTAGCTCAACTTTTCCAGTGCGGAGCCAACTATTCTGCAGTCAGGGTACAGCTGGGTGCAGTTTCCTGTTTCCATACTTTTGAAAATCATAAGACCCATTGTATCTCTCAGATTATCCAAGGCTTTTCTCCATGGTACCTTTCTCATATGTCCTCCACTTAGAGACCCAGTCCGTCCATGAGATATTACTATTCTACTACAGGCTTTGATTGGACCCCCATTTGAACCTGCTGTTAGGGTTGATCTGACGTTTTATCATGGAATGCTTTATTTCTGGTGGCTGTCATTTCTGCCAGGAGAATTTCTGAGCTACATGCCCTATCCTAGTATCCTTAAAAACTAACCCCTCTTTTCTTCCTAAGGTGTCATCTGGATCATCCATTAATCAGTCCATCAATCTTGCAGTCTTCTTCCCAAATTTTTCAAAAAAGGGTAAATATATATTGCATTTGCTGGATATTCATCAGTTACATTTTTATTTCCATTGGACAAATCCTTGCAGAAAATATGATCAGTTATTTGTGTCCTCCTCTACTACTAAATTGGGAAAAGCAATGTTCAAAGTCAGCCTCTCTTACTGGTTGCCACAGTGCATTTTTTTGTTTGTTTATCAAGAAAGAACACTGCCCCTTCATTTGACAGCAAAGGCTCGTCTCACCAAATCTGTTGCTTCGTCTACAGCCTTCGTCTCTAGTGTTCCAGTTGATGACATATGCGCTACAGCTACCTGTTCCAAGGTACATACCTACATCTCACATTATAAATTGGATATGCTGCACAGATCTAGAGCCTACTTTGGTTCAGGTGTGCTCCAGAATATCCTTACATAAGGCCTCCCAAGTGAGAAAGTAGCTGGGGACTCTGTCCTAGACGTTGAGGAATGGTTGGAAAAGACAACATCAGATACGGAAGTTATGTGCTCACCATTAACAATAGATCTGTGCTGTCTGTTTCTGTCCTTCCTCAACTATCCTCCCACCATCCCCCTCTTTATTGTTTGTTGGCACAGTTTTTTATTGTGTTCTTATTTTGAGATAGCTTTACCTGACCTTGCCATGGCTACTGAAGGTCATTTCTTTCTCTTTCACTCTCCTTTTTACAAGGTGGCAGTATGTAGGTCAACTAAGTTTAATTTTCAACATTTTTATGTTTATAAATTCCCTTTTATTGGCAGGCAGACTTGATCTGAGGTAGTTCGCACTCTACACAGGGATTGTGGATAGGGAGAGGAGCCTAAACAATGGATCCCAAGCTTAAAAGTGGCTGAAGACAGATGGAAGGTCCGATCCGAGACCATTATGTTGAGGAAGGATAGAAACAGACGACACAGATATATCATTACGGTCGGTACATAACTTTCATTTTTATTCTCATTTGTTTTGTATCCTAAAAGACTTGAAACTAACTCATAATAGTTCTCAACTCTGAAATGTCCTTTCTGGCTTTTATCAAGTACAAAATAATGTCAACTGCAAATAAATAAAGCTAACTTTTCATACCAGTTATATTCCTGCATTTCTGAGTCCCTTATTTTGTTTTCCAATGGTCTAAATATGAAGCAAGTCATCATCATCATCATCAGCCCCCCTTTTTCCCATTTTCTGCATGGGGCAGGGTGTCATATCAACTATTACCATGTCTTTCTCTGTTCAGTGCCACTCTGCTGCCTTCTTTGACACTCATCCATTGGAGTCATTTCACCTGAACATGGTTAAAGCAAATAACATTGTAGAAAAAAACATCCCAGCCTGGTATCTCTTTTCAAATACAGCTCGTCAGAGAGGGACCATCCCACCTTAATTCTTGCTTCTGATGATCTGTATTTCATCCTTGTTAACTCAGTTATTCCAATAGTGCCCTTTTCTTTGGGTGAATGGATTTGGATAGCCGTAGAAAGATATGTCATCTAAGAAGCCACAGAGAGAGCCACAGACTGCATGCAAGCCTGGTGGGACTTGCAATGAGGAAGCTCAAAAGCAAAAAAGTGACAAAGGGAAGGAAAGAATAGTTGTGTAAAATCTTACCATAACCATAGATGTCCTTCTCTTCCATGTTGCAGTATTCTTGGTATGGGATTTCCTGCCTTCAGGCGACTCTTACGTCAGCACCTATACAAAAGCTTCAGCTTGGCTGTTGCAGCTGCGTGGGATGTCACACATAGGACCATAAACCAGGGACTTGACGTCTGGATGCACAATCCTCAGAACTTTTCAGCCTCAGATGACTTTGCATCGTACGATCGCTCTTCAGACGTCGGATCGACTATAGATAATTAACCTGTTGGGTTTTTGCATTTCTAAATTTTTTACCAGTCTTTTGCATTGCTTAGGCTTGGTTGTTGTAGCTTTCAGCTGATGTCAGAGAAACCCATGACAAATGCGTTTTCTGCTTAGACCGGGAACACGACCATAACGCCTGCCCTATTTGTAAATCTTTTGTGCCTAAGACCTTACATAGTCGTCTGGCAGCTTTAAACCTTTACTTAGAAAACCAATGCCTCAAATGGCTGGCTGTCAGGATGGATCCCGCTTTGGAGGCCACCCAAGAACCTCTGCGTAAGAAGGCCAAGATGCCTAGGCCTTCATCGCCTGCCGCTTCACTCCCGGACACCCCACCAACTACCAATGTAGGAGTTGAGCGCTCAGCAGATCTGTTGACTCCATCGACCCCCCTCGTGGAGGCCACAGCACAGCCGACGACTGGCACTTCCACGGAGCTTTCTCAGACACCGATGCCTGTTGATGTCGAGGGGGTTCCTTCGACCAGGATCCAGACCTTGGATACAGCCGCTGCCAAACCCAGCTCTAGAGCGACTCCAACCAAAAAGAAGCAGGAAACAAAACATATTATGCCTGCTTCTGAAGGCCCTCCAGACTGGGAGGCCTTCACCTCTTCTCTTATGCAGGCATTTATGGCCCTTAGGCCTTCTGCCTCACCCACAACTACGTTGCCTTTGCTAAGCTATAGGCCTCCCACTGCTTCTTCCATTCCCATAGCTCCCCTCCTTGAGGAAGAAGAACATGAATCTACCTACTCTTCCTCGGATGAATCCATCTCTTATGCATCCCAGATTGCTTCTCCCAAGGAATATTATTCTGATGAGGATTCTGTGGAAGGGCATTCTCCACCTGAAGACATTACATTTGGTGAAACCATCACCAAAATGAAAGACTGTTTCAAATGGGATACTTCCCAAATGACAGAAACCCAAAAAAGAGGCTTTGAACTGCTGCAAGTGGTGTCCCCCTCCCCTACAGCTGCACCCCCTGTTCTTCCTGCATACTTGGATGGCTTTACTGCAGCCTCTAGAACACCTGATTCACAGCTTCCTGCACCTCAACGCCCAGACCGCTTCTACAAGGTGCCAGAGGAACAAAAATTCCTCATAAAGCCACCTTTAGCAGACCCAGCAGTGATTGCCACTGCCCCTGATAAACAGTCTAGGATGCTACCTTCTGCTTCCCTGTTGCCCACGGATAAAGATAGCAAATTCATGGATAGGATAGGCAAGAAGGTGTACACTTCCTCCACTTTGGCCTTCAGAGCCATTAACTATCAAACACACATGACCAAGTATGCCCTGGACTTAGTATCCCAAGCCACCTCTATGCTGGGTTCAATTCCTGACAGTCCCATTAAGACGGATATCTCCTCCAATTTATCCTCAGCACTACAAGTGGCTTGGCACTCCGTAAGATGCAGCTACGATGCTGCAAACGCCTCTGCTCGCTCTGCAGCATCAGCATCTGTCCTTCGGAGATATTCCTGGCTTAGACTACAGAATCTGCCAGAGGACTTAAGTCCAAAATCTTGGACACCACCCCCCTGGATCACAACTTCCTCTTTGGAAAGCAATCTGCAGACCTATTTAAGAATCTGAAAGAAAAAAGCAAAGAATTACAGACAATTAAACATCTCTTGGTATCCCCTATACCCAGATTTTATAGGAACTACCCGGCTAAGACTACATTTGTTAGGCATAACTCGCATTCTGCTGCCTCCTCCTCCAGACCCAAAAGAGGAACTAGAAGGCATTCCTCATCCAGGCCCACTGGCCCACCTTCTCAGCCTAGACAACCCTTTCAGGACAGGGGAGGTCCTAATAATGCGTGACTGCCTTGCCCATCTGCCCCTCTCAGCTCGCCTTACCCACTATCTCCCCTTCTGGCAAAAAGTCACCACAGACCCATGGTTATTAACCATTATTCAAAAAGGGTACTTTCTATCCTGGAAACAAATTCCCACCAGGAAGGGCATTCCATTTCCCCCCAAAAAAACAATGCCATTTCCTTCCACAAATTCTGTCAGACCTGCAACAACAAGGCACAATAGAACCTGTTCCCACAGGACAGGAAGGAAAGGGATTCTACTCCTGTCTGTTCCTGGTCCCTCGAAAGGACAGTCCCTGGAGACCCGTTTTGGATCTCTCCTTCCTAAATCTTTACCTGCAGGTACCCTCCTTCAAAATGCTGTCACTTCCCACTCTCTTACCCCTCATATACCCTCAAATGCTTTCATAGTCACCTTGAACCTAATAATGCTTACCTGCACATTCCCATCAGGGCCTCACACAGATGTTTCCCGAGTTTCTCTGGCCCATCCTCGCACTTCCAATTTACAGCCTTGCCCTTTGGTTTATCCACTGTCCCAAGAGTGTTTACAAAGTGCCTAGCTCCAGCCATTGCCTCCTGCAGGATCCAAGGAATCCAGAGTTACCCATATCTGGACGACATCCTTATCCTAGCACAGTCCAAAGATTCCCTCTTAAGACATCTACACTTCACTGTGTCCCTTCTACAAAGTTTAGAGTTCACCCCACCATCAAGAAGTCCTCTCTGAAACCAGACAAGGACAAGATATTCCTAGGTTGCAGGATCAATACAAAATGAATGAAAGCCTTTCTCCCACAGGACAAGGTTCTATCTCTAACTTCCCACTTTCAGGAAGTCTTGCTCTCCCAGACATTCACTGCAAGGCAATTCCTTCGACTCCTGGGATTGATGGCAGCAACCATTCCCATGCTACCATTGGCCAGAATGCATATGCGAAAACTGCAATGGTACCTCAAAAATATCTGGTCACAACACCAGAGTCACTTGGAACAAGTTATCCCCTTTCTTCCCTGTTTAAAGAAGGAAATCATTGGATGGATCCAACAAGTACAACTAAACCCGGGGCTTCCACTGCAGCCCACTCAACCCACACAAATATTGCATACAGATGCCTCTGACTCAGGTTGGGGAGCCCCTTGCACTCTTACAGAGTCCAAGCCCAGTGGCAACCTCCCATGAATACCAAACACATCAATGTAAGGGAGATGACAGCAGTTCTTTTAGCTCTACAGACCTTCATACCCCTACTGCTACCAGGTCCTCTTCTGATAGTGACAAACACCATTGTAATGTGGTACATCAATAAACAGGGAGGTACCAAGACATACCAATTGTGCAGGCTAGCTCTACTAATTTCGGACCTAGTATTCCAGCACAACCTATCCTTGCAAGCCAGCTACATCCCTTCGCAGGACAACAAACACGCAGACCTCCTGAGGAGATCATCCTCTCCACAACACGAATGGATGCTGGACAGGATGGTCTTCCTAGACATAGTCCACCAGTGTGGCACTCCACAAATAGACCTGTTTGCCTCCCCCCAGTACAGGCAGCTGCAGACCTTCTGCACAAAGACTTACTCCCCGCCAAGCCTGGAGAGTAGACGCCTTCAGTTTCACCTGGGAAGGGAAGTTCCTTTACGCCTTCCCCCCCCTTCCCTCTGATTTAGAAAGTCCTTCTGAAAATCAGGAAGGACAAACCAAAAATCTTGTAAAATCACACACTGCGGGCTCCAGAGCCTCCAACCAGCCAACAAACCTCGGTTATAAATACACTTGTAATATCCTTGTAGATAATCCACACGTAGATGCACGAATAAAACAAACAGCCAACTTTATTTCTGAACATAGTTAAGCGCTTTTTGTCCCAATATATTGTGGGACTTCTTCAGACTAACAAGAGCAACTACATAAAGACATTTAAATAGTAAAATTGCGCCAAATGAAATCGCTGTATTCCGGCAACAATAAAAAATAACGGAACAGCTTTAATTGTCAATAAATTGATTTAGCTAACGTAACATTTAAAACATGTACATTAAACTACTATTTGTTTGAAGAAATAAAAACAGATATGTATATCATAAATATGACGATTAAAATATTTCAAACAGCACCTAATATATTCGCTGTAAAATAACAGAAGGAATCTGACAAGTCCATTCTGTAATAATGTTAAAACCTGATAGATGACCGTGAAGACATATACACTCAACTACTGTTTGTATAATGGCTAAAAACAAAAAACTAAAACCATTATATACCTCATGTATATTACATTTAAATTATTCAAACGGACCCAAGTATGTTCGCCGAAAATGGCAGAAATAAACAAACAGGTCCGTTCTATAGTAGTATTGGAACCTAATGTATGCGAACATGTATATGTGCATTATTTGATGGATAAGCTATGATTTACAAATGATAAAACGATTTTATAATGTGTCGTGACAATCGCATACAGATGTAATACACCAAAACAACAAAGTAGCAACTACTTACTATTAATACACAAAATAAAATGATTAAAGAAAAATATATCTGTATATGTGTATATTTAAAGTATCTGTCTAATATTATCACTGATAAGACCCTAAAAATCTATTTAGTAATATAATACTGAAAAATTTTTTCATATAATGTACAAAAAAATCGACTGCAAATATGTCTAACATTGTACTGTTAGATAAAACATGGACCAATAAATACTAAATCGCTAAAACATTAAAACACTAAAACATAAATTGTATAGTCATCTGCGCAAACTTCTTAATTTTAAAACAGGATAAAGAGAACAAATTTTGTTTAATCCTGGTGGAACACTGGCATTACAGCGGAGTTGCCAATGTAATTCCAAGACTTCAAGTAATACTTGGTCTGGGCCATCTCTCCCATCTGGGACAATTGTATCTATTGCTCTAAATGAAAATGTATGATTAATGTTTTCTATAATATGTTTTGCTAATGCGTTATCTAACTTCTTCTTCCTGATAGCATATAAATGCTCGTATACACGCTCACGTAATTTCCTATCATTTTTGCCAATATAAAAGGCAGGACATTAATTGCACTGAGCTAAGTAAATCACTGCTTTTGATTGACAATTGAATTTATATTTTACTTTGTATGTTGTTTCTCTAATGGTGAAAGATTCACCTGTAGCCATGTGTGTACAATGTTTACACATGTTACATTGGAACATTCCTTTTCTGTGAAAAAAAATGTTGTATCACTTTGTATTATCTGTTTAAGGTTTCTACCTCTTTTCCAGATAATTCTTGGCTTAGGTGGTAATTTATTACTGATGTCATTATCGAATTTAATCATGTTCCAATTTTTATTTATAATGAAAGTGATGATATTACTATCTGAACTAAAAGGGGTAATGAAGGCCAGATTAATAATGGCTGTGTGAGTGTTACCTGTTACTACTGTTTGATGTTGATTCGAACCAAGGATCGGAAGGTAAAAACCTGACTCTCTTTTATTTGTAACTTCCTTAACAAGTTGATCCAAAAATTGTTCAGGGTAATCCCTACTAATAAACACCCCCTTTAATAGCTGGCATTCATCAGAAAAATGGTCAGCTCTAGAGATCATGCAGGCTGGTTACTACTGTAAAACTTTATTATTATAATCTTTACGCAAATCAACATCCAAATATGTTGTTCTATCCTGATCAAATGTATATGTAAAATTTAAAAATTCAGTACTGGAATTTAAAAAAGAAATTAATTCAGTAATCATAATGTCTTTACCTTCAATTAAAATAAAAATATCATCTAAAAATCGTGTGTAGTACTTGATTTTACTCATGATGTACTAACATCATGAGTAAAATCAAGTACTACACACGATTTTTAGATGATAGTATTGTCTTTACCTTCAATTAAAATAAAAATAACATCATGAATAAAATCAATTTATATTGGCAAAACTGATAGGAAATTACTTGAAGTCTTGGAATTATATTGGCAACTCCGCTGTAATGCCAGTGTTCCACCAGGATTAAACAAAATTTGTTCTCTTTATCCTGTTTTAAAATTAAGAAGTTTGCACAGATGACTATACAATTTTGTTTTAGTGTTTTAATGTTTTAGTATTTATTGGTCCATGTTTTATCTAACAGTACAATGTTAGACATATTTATAGTCAATTTTTTTGTACATTATTTGAAAAAAATTTTCAGTATTATATTACTAAATAGATTTTTAGGGTCTTATCAGTGATAATATTAGACAGATACTTTAAATATACACATATACAGATATATTTTTCTTTTATCATTTTATTTTGTGTATTAATAGTAAGTAGTTGCTACTTTGTTGTTTTGGTGTATTACATCTGTATGCGATTGTCACGACACATTATAAAATTGTTTTATCATTTGTAAATCATAGCTTATCCATCAAATAATGCGCATATAATGTTCGCATACATTAGATTCCAATACTACTATAGAACGGACCTGTTTGTTTATTTCTGCCATTTTCGGCAAACATACTTGGGTCCGTTTGAATAACTTAAAATGTAATATACATGAGGTATATAATGGTTTTAGTTTTTTGTTTTTAGCCATTATACAAACAGTAGTTGAGTGCATATGTCTTCACAGTCATCTATCAGGTTTTAACATTATTACAGAATGGACTTGTCAGATTCCTTCTGTTATTTTACAGCGAATATATTAGGTGCTGTTTGAAATATTTTAATCGTCATATTTATGATATACATACCTCTTTTTATTTCTTCAAACAAATAGTTTAATGTACATGTTTTAAATGTTACGTTAGCTAAAACAGTTTATTGACAAAGCTGTTCCGTTATTGTTTATTGTTGCTGGGATACAGCGATTTCATTTGGCGCCAATTTTACTATTTAAATGTCTTTATGAAGTTACTCCTGTTAGTCTGAAGAAGTCCCACAATATAGTGGGACGAAAAGCGCTTAACTCTATGTTCAGAAATAAAGTTGGCTGTTTGTTTTATTCGTGCATCTACGTGTGGATTATCCACAAGGATATTACAAGTGTATTTATAACCGAGGTTTGTTGGCTGGTTGGAGGCTGTGCAGCCCACAGTGTGTGATTTTACAAGTTTGTGTTTTCTCAAACCAAAAATCTTGCTAGTGACTCCCTACTGGCCAAGGCAGCACTGGTTCCCCTTTCTACACAATTTAGCCAAGGGTAGTCACTGCAAGTTACCCCACAAGGTGGACCTTCTGACAAAAGACAAAGGAACTCTCCTACACCCACATTTGCAAATGCTATCCCTGACTCTGTGGGTGATAAATTACTAACCCCATTCAGACACCACTATTCAGAGGACATGCTATCAGTCCTGAGGGAGGCCAGGAAACCCACTATTAGAAAATCATACCTTGCTAAATGGGAAAGATGTACTCAGTGGTGTCTAGGACTTGAAAAGGACCATTACGAGGCTGACACCCCCTAGTCCTTTCATATATGTGTCAACTTACAAAGGGTGGACTTTCCTATTCGTCAGTGTTAATGCACCTCTCCGCATTTTCAGCCTGCTTACCTCTAGAGCCTCAGTTGTTAGCCAGGCTACATGTGAAACTTTTCCTTAAAGGGGTCTTACACATCAGACCACCTAAGAAGCCCATCCATCCTCCATGGGACCTGAACTTCATCTTGGAAAAACTCACCCAGCTCCCCTTCAAACCGGCTAATACAGCCTCTCTACCGTTTTGTACTTGGAAAACAGTACTGTGAGTGGCTATTACCTCTGCCAGAAGGGTTTCCGAGCTACAAGCCTTAATGGCATACTCACCTTACACGATTTGTCGTAGGGACAGGGTCACACTGAGAACTAACCCCTCCTTCATGCCCAATGTAGTCAATGACATACCTAAATCAATCCATTCAACTGCCCAATTTTTTTCCCTCTCTCGCTAACCAAGGAGAAAGGATACACCACTCCCTCAATGTCCACAGGCAACTGAGATTTTACCTGGACAAGACTAAAGACATTAGGAAATCCAAACAACTGTTTGTATCTTTCCACCCCAGGGCATTGGGCAAGGCAGTCACCAAAAAGACTATTGCATCCTGGATTAGAAAGGCAATCAGTTTCTGCTACTCACACCACAGAAAAACCCCTCCAGTTGGGGTTAAGGCACACTCCACAAGAGCAGTGGCCACTTCCAAGGCCTTCCAAAAAGGCATGGACACAGCTTCCATTATGGAAGCAGCTACATGGTCCACTATCCACACTTTCATCAAACATTACAAATTGGACCAAATCTCAAAGCACGAGCAGGATTTGCCAGGGTAGTCCTACAAGGCTTTGTGGAATCATCTTCCGTATCCACCACCCTTTCATCAAACTAAGCTGTGGTACTCTCCTACACCAAGAATACTGCAACATAGGAATAGAAGGACGTAGAATAGTTGTGTAAAATCTTACCATAACAATAGATGTCCTTCTCTTCCATGTTGCAGTATTTCTTCCCACCCATCATTCCCCCTTACAGACTCTACCAGTCTAACTGCTCTCTGATACCTCTCTCCATTGCAGAAGAGAACCAGGGCCTTATACATGACACCTTTAGCAGCCTATCCTGTTGGGCCATCTACTTTGCCTGATTAGCTTCAAGTTCTGAGGATTGTGCATGCAGACGTCACATTTAAGGTCCCTGTTTTTTGGCCCTACGTTTGACATCCCACGCAGCTGCAACAGCCAAGCTGAAGCTTTTGTACAGGAGCCGACGTACAAGTCGCCTGAAGGCAGGAAATCCCACACCAGGAATACTGCAACATGGAAGACAAGGACATCTATGGTTATGGTAAGATTTTACATAACTATTCTTTCCTTCCCTTTGTTTGTCACTTTTATGCTTTTAAGCTTCTTCATTGCAAGCTCCACCAGGCTTGCATGCAGTCTTGCAGTACTTTCTTTAGGAATTTGTATCCCTGGCTGTCAGATCTTATTGCTCATTTCTTTTATGATTTTTGTTCTAGGAAAAGTCTGCATAGCAAGGTGTTTGGATCCCTTCCTTCTTTTAATCCCACTAAGACCATAAACGTGTTGATTATGATGGATTGCAGGCTTACTGTGTAGAGACAAACCAGCTGAGTTGCTGCAGGTGACTGAGCATCTCGAGAAGCAAAATAGTAAGTGGTGACAAAGTAGAGGAGTGGTGGAGAAACTTTTAGCCAGATATTGTTACTGTTTTCAGCAGTAACTTGATTAATCATTTTCTATGTCAGGATTAAAAAGTACTCCGTGTAAGTCTATTTAGTAAATAGGGAAGGAAAAAAATGAGTTATTGTTGCTGATCAAAAATGTAGATAACTGTTTCATAGGTTCATAGGTTGGTACTAGGCTATCGGCCCTAGGGAATGTAGATAACTGGTTCATAGGTTGGTACTAGGCTATCGGCCCTAGGGAATGTAGATAACTGTTTCATTGTTTCATAGGTTGGTACTAGGCTATCGGACCTAGGGAATGTAGATAACTGGTTCATAGGTTGGTACTAGGCTATCGGCCCTAGGGAATATAGATAACTGTTTCATAGGTTCATAGGTTGGTACTAAGCTATCGGCCCTAGGGAATGTAGATAACTGTTTCATAGGTTCATAGGTTGGTACTAGGCTATCGGCCCTAGGGAATGTGGATAACTGTTTCATAGGTTCATAGGTTGGTACTAGGCTATTGGCCCTAGGGAATGTAGATAACTGTTTCATAGGTTCATAGGTTGGTACTAGGCTATCGGCCCTAGGGAATGTAGATAACTGTTTCATAGGTTCATAGGTAAATAGCTTGGTACTAGGCTATCGGCTCTAGGGAATGTAGATAACTGTTTCATAGGTTCATAGGTTGGTACTAGGCTATCGGGCTTAGGGAATGTAGTTAACTGTTTCATAGGTTCATAGGTCGGTACTAGGCTATCAACCCTAGGGAATGTAGAGAACTGTTTCATAGGTTCATAGGTTGGTACTAGGCTACCGGCCCTAGGGAATGTAGAGAACTGTTTCATAGGTTCATATGTTGGTACTAGGTTATCAGCCCTAGGGAATGTAGATAACTGTTTCATAGGTTGGTACTAGGCTATCGGCCGTAGGGCCTATACAAGCCTAGCCATAACAATTTCCTGGATATTTCGTCCCACAATACTTACTTCCCTGGACCCATGTCTAGCAGGGCGACTGACGTGATCCCTGGAGTGACTTTCCTATCTCCCATACAATCAAGGTCCCTTTTGAAGAGGGCCAAAGAGGCGCTTTGCTTGACATGTATGTGTGATGACAAGGTTTAGATCCCTGGATCGTGTGGCTCTGAGGGATTGGGATTTCTTTAAGTGTAGTATGTCCAACAGCTTTGGGTTTGACATGGCTTTGTATGTTAAGCAGAGATCGCCTCGGAGTAGACAATATGCGACAGAGTATTGCTGGTGTTTTTTAAGGCGGTCAGCATAGGGCATCTGCTTTAGGCCTGTGATTCTTTTAGTGAGGTATTTCTGCGGCCTTTCCAGTTGTTGCAGATGTCTTGAGAGGTACATACCAAATGGGGTGTTGTATTCTATAATGGGTCTAATGAAGGATGAGTACAGTGGGACAATGACCTCTTTTTTTCTGGATGAAAAGCCCTTAGTGATGTGGTGTGCCACATAGAAGGATTTCCTGATTGTTGTGGCGATGTGGTTATTGAAGGTGAGACCACTGTCCACCAGTGTCCCTAAGTCTGTTATCACACTTTCGGTGTTTAGTGTACTGCCACCTATGTGGTAATTCATGGGTACATGTTTTTTTCCCAAAGGGGATAACTATACATTTCTTGACATTGAGCTTGAGCCCATGGCTCTGGCACCAAGCATCTGTTTCTGTAAGGCCCTTTTGTAGAGTATCCACATCATTTGGGGATTCAGTAATGTCCCCCAGTTTGCAGTCATCTGCGAACTTTGTTAGCCACAGTCCCTTAGTGTTGGCCTGTACTTCAGAGAAGTAGATGCCAAACAAGAGAGGTCCCAGGACTGAACCCTGAGATACTCCACTTGTCACTTGTCTGGAGCTGGATTTGGAGTCAGCTAATTTACAGTGTGGGTTCTGTCAGTAAGCCAGTTGGCAACCCATCGAGTGACGTTGGGATTAATGCCCAGCTTAGTAAGTTTAACTATGATTCCAGTGTGGGGGATGTCAAAGGCCTTGTTAAGGTCCAGGTAGGCTGTGTGGACTGCCTTACCTTCGTCCACGGCTCTGGAGACTGATTCAAATAAGTTAGTCAGGTTCAGGAGACAAGATCGGCCCTTCACGAACCCAAACTGGGTGGGGTCCAGTGTTTGAAGGTTGCCAATGTCTTTGTTTATAAGTTCCATGATAATACGTTCCATGGCCTTGCAGATCAGGCTCGTCAGACTGATGGGGCGGTAGTTCCAGGTATCCAAGGTGGATCCACCCTTGTGGAGTGGGATAACTGTAGCTGTGTGCCACTCAGTGGGCATGAAGCCTGAGGTGAGGGTATGATTAAACATGACACTTAGGTGAGGTGCCAGTCCATTTTGTAGTTCATGTAGTACACAGCCTAGGATGTCATCTGGTCCCATGGATGCTGTATTCTTAGCTTTGGAGAGTGCGTTTTTACCTGTGTGGCCGTTATTACTGGAATTTGGCAATCATCCGGTATTGAGATGGGCCATTTAGGGGGTGAGAGGGGGGTGAAGTTGGCACTGAATCGATCTGCCAGGATATTGGCAATGTCCTTGGGATCAGTATATTTAATGCCATTCTGTTGTAGCTCAGAGCAGATCTGAGCATTGCCATTTAGATTCTTGACATAACTGTAGAATACCTTGTGGTTGTCTTTGGAATCTTTGGCAATTTTATTTTCGTAATTAGCTTTGGAGGATTTTATGAGGGATCTTAGCTTCTTACTGAGGCTGGTAAGGGAGTTTTTTGCATCCTGGGATTTTCCTCTTTTCTGTAACAGTTTCTTACCTTTGTTGTAAAGTTTGTTTATGGCAGGGGACCACCAGATTGGCTTCCTTTTTTTGGAAGAGAGCATATTGGTTCTATTTGGGATGGCACGATTCATGCATGAGTGGATGTGCTCATACAGTGCCTTAGTGTAGGACTCAGCAGTCGAATTTTCAGTTCCCGTCTGCATGGGTGTCATGAAGTTTGCAACTTCTGACTTGAGTAGCAATCAACTGATCCTTAAAGGAAAACTCTACCTTAGAACTAAAAAGTCTAGTGTTTCACTCTGTCTTTGTTTTCTGAGCTTTTTTAGCACCTCATAATCACTCTTGTTGTGTCTTATAAAATTTTAATATGTGTTCTGCAAAATGACTACCAATGAGGCTTATCATATCAACATTATATTGTTATGTGATGTTGTCAATTTTAATTAATTCCTCAACTGATGGATTTAGATCTGATCCTCGTATCCAACTCAGCTGTTACAGTCCTTCCCTACCTGTAATGCACCAGCCCCTGATATCACTCAGATCTAGTTTGCCACTTTCGCTTCTATAAGTGGTCGCTTTCAGTTCTGGAGTGTAGATAAAACACTAACTGTTTACAACTACTTATTTAATTCTGTAAGTGGTCGCTTTCAGTTCTGGAGTGTAGATAAAACACTAACTGTTTACAACTACTTATTTAATTCTGTAAGTGGTCGCTTTCAGTTCTGGAGTGTAGATAAAACACTAACTGTTTACAACTACTTATTTAATTCTGTAAGTGTTCGCTTTCAGTTCTGGAGTGAAGATAAAACACTAACTGTTTACAACTACTTATTTAATTCTGTAAGTGGTCGCTTTCAGTTCTGGAGTGTAGATAAAACACTAACTGTTTACAACTACTTGTTTAATTCTGTAAGTGGTTGCTTTCAGTTCTGGAGTGTAGATAAAACACTAACTGTTTACAACTACTTGTTTAATTCTGTAAGTGGTTGCTTTCAGTTCTGGAGTGTAGATAAAACACTAACTGTTTACAACTACTTATTTAATTCTGTAAGTGGTTGCTTTCAATTCTGGAGTGTAGATAAAACACTAACTGTTTACAGCTACTTATTTAATTCTGTAAGTGGTTGCTTTCAGTTCTGGAGTGTAGATAAAACACTAACTGTTTACAACTACTTGTTTAATTCTGTATGTGGTTGCTTTCAGTTCTGGAGTGTAGATAAAACACTAACTGTTTACAACTACTTATTTAATTCTGTAAGTGGTCGCTTTCAGTTCTGGAGTGTAGATAAAACACTAACTGTTTACAACTACTTATTTAATTCTGTAAGTGGTCGCTTTCAGTTCTGGAGTGTAGATAAAACACTAACTGTTTACAACTACTTATTTAATTCTGTAAGTGGTTGCTTTCAGTTCTGGAGTGTAGATAAAACACTAACTGTTTACAACTACTTGTTTAATTCTGTAAGTGGTTGCTTTCAGTTCTGGAGTGTAGATAAAACACTAACTGTTTACAACTGCTTATTTAATTCTGTAAGTGGTTGCTTTCAGTTCTGGAGTGTAGATAAAACACTAACTGTTTACAACTACTTGTTTAATTCTGTAAGTGGTCGCTTTCAGTTCTGGAGTGTAGATAAAACACTAACTGTTTACAACTACTTGTTTAATTCTGTAAGTGGTTGCTTTCAGTTCTGGAGTGTAGATAAAACACTAACTGTTTACAACTACTTGTTTAATTCTGTAAGTGGTTGCTTTCAGTTCTGGAGTGTAGATAAAACACTAACTGTTTACAACTGCTTATTTAATTCTGTAAGTGGTTGCTTTCTGTTCCGGAGTGTAGATAAAACACTAACTGTTTACAACTACTTGTTTAATCTTGAGTTTTTATTAACTCATCTGTGCTGTAGTCATATTTTCATGCACTTTTGAATGTCCTCTGTCCAGCCGTAGTTGGTAGGCCTAGCTTCCTTCCCTACTCCCTTTATGTTTAGTGTATACCTTATTTACTATAGTTGGTCATTTCCTTTCTTTTGTACAGTACTTTTGTCTTTTTTCTTTTACACCCCAGGGTGTTCAAGTACATGGCAGTGGTAGCAGCTCACTTGAAACTGCAGGGATTCCAGGTGTTTCTATATCTAGATAACTGGCTCATTACTGCCCTGACTAGGCATCAATTGATAGAAGTATGAGATCAAGTGCTACAGAGTTGTTCACATCTCAGAATAACCATAAATTATAACAAGTCTGACTTACAACCAACACAGACATTACAATTCATAGGAGCAGCGTTCAGCACAGTATCTATAGTATTGTCTCTTCCTCTATCAAGAGTGCAGACAATAAGAATGCAGGTCAGGAAAATAATTTGCAGTACCAGAATTTCAGCCCGATTGATTCTGCAAGTTCTGGGGTCAGTGTCAGTGGCATTAATTTTAGTTCCTTTAGCGGGATACCACATGAGAATTCTACAATGGATGCTAGCAGTACAGTGGTTAATACTTTCTCAGCCTATGTCAGCGAAGATAAGAATACAAATATGGAAAAGATACCTTTGCTGGTGGATGCAATTGCATCAAGTATTACAAGAATGTCCTTTCGTCCTCTCCAAGCTCAAGGCCATAGTGACCACTGATGATTCCCAGATTGGGGGGGGGGCATCTTCTGGGCGAAAATAGTCCAAAACACCTGGTCCCCCTAAGAGCCCAAGTTGCATGTCAGTGTTCTGGAGGTGAGACCGGTGCTTTTGACGTTGCAGGCATTACAAGACTCTCTCCCTCTTGAAACAGTTGAAGTCCAGACAGACAGTTTGTCAGTTGTTTGATACATTAACAGGTAGGTGGGAACCAGATCTTACCCCCTATGTCGAGAAGTCCTCACAGTGTGGCAGTGGGTGATACCTTCCAACTGCCTTCTAATAGCAATGCATATTCCGGGGAAGTTCAGTGTGATAGCAGACAAACTGAGCAGGTCCGTCCTACTACCTCACTAATGCTCTCTCAACAACTAAGTGACTGATATGATTTTCAGTCTGTGGGGCCAGCCGTGCTGAGATCTTTTTGCCTCTCACCTCAGCTTTTTTGCCCTTATCCCCCCACCGAGGGAATCACCGAAGGATGCTGTACTCTATGATTGGTCCCCCAGTCTACTGTATGCTTATCCTTGGACTCCCATAATTCCCAAATTCTTGCAGAAAGCAACCAGGTTGAAGAGCAAAGTACTACACATTACACCTTATGGCCTCAACAGATTTGTTTTCCCTTCCTTTGCCTCATCTACTGTATCCATGTTGGATTCTGGATCCAGTTCTAGACCTCCTTTCTTCCTTTCTTGCCCGACAGGCATGGTTCACCCGGCTGTGTCACATTTCAAACTAACGGTGTGTTTTCTCTAATTCCCTTAATAGCCGGACAACAAGTGCTCTCTTCCCCATTCGTTCCATACTTCTCATAAACCCTCTCTACTAGGAAACTCACAGGAGTAACTGGAAAAGACTGATTGTTGGACAGAACAGAAGCAAACACACCCCTTCTCAGCTCAACGTCAGTCTGTTCTGGAATAGGGAGTTTGTGTAATGAAGGTGCTAGTTCATCAAGTGTTAAAGTCCATCTCACAGCAATCTCTTTCATGCGTGATATCAACATTCTTCACTGGCTTCCTCTAAACTGTGTAAGGCCTTTCTGACAGGTTTTCTCTTGCTAAGACCCCCTTATAAGGATCCCACGCCATTATGGGATATAAATTTGGTACTGCAAAACTTAATTCATTCTCTCTTTGAACTGGGAGCTAAATGTGATCTTAAATTCCTTACCTGGAAAACAATCTTTTTAGTTGCAGTTACATCTGCTAGAAAAATTTCAGAACTTCAAGGTTTATCTTCTTAACCTCCATATTTGATTTTTCATAGGGATAGAGTCATGCTGTGTACCAATGCTTCCTTTCTTCCTAAAATTGTCAGAATCCAACATCAGCCAATCCATTAACTTGACAGTATTCTTTCCAAAATTTGAAAGTAAAGGGGAATATATCAGGAACAACACACTACGTTTAGGTGTAGCTCTCCTCAATATATCAGCACAATCTCAACAGCAAAAAGGAGAGAGAGCACCACAGCTAAAGCAGGTCTATGCAATACAAACAAATTTTAATTTGGTAGTAAGCGCTTTCATGCCCCAACGGACGCTTCTTCAGACTTCAGTGAATACACAGCATAAGATCACCTACATTTATAAACGTATACAAGCAATCAAACAATTAAACAATACATTCATCAATCAATTAAGCTTATTTTAACCACGGATTAGTTTCTTAAGGAACATAATATAAAAACAAATAAAAATTAACCATTTGTATCGATAAAAGGTCATGATACACCTCAAAATACAATCTATCAGGTGCAGGATAGTTATTCAAATATATATGTACATATTAATATATCAATGAAACAACAAATAAATACATGTATGAAAAACCTATCTAGCATATCTATCTGTATATAAATATAAATATATGTATAAAACTATTTAGATAATATAAATCTATAAATATATATAAAATATATAAAAAAATGTTGACATTTAAATGATTTGTTATAAAAAAAAAAATATATATATATATATATATATATATATATATATATATATACATATATACATATATACACACACACACACACACACACACACACAAACACACACAAATCATAGAAAAACTATATATGTGTATATGTATATATATACACAGATAATTGCATTCATGTTTGGAACAGTGTGAGTTTGGACTAGTGCATAACATTTCAAACTATGCTGTTACCAATGCTGAATACCTTTTATTGAATAAAGGTTTGTCATTTATTCCTTCATTGAATAATGATAATGTAGACTTTATTAATGTTAAAAAATTTTGTAGTAGTGTGACACTTTGTTTATTGTATGGTAATGCTACAGGTGGTTGTTCTGAGTTTAAGAAACCTTCAACTTATTCACCACCATTGCATCCTTTACTTGAGGCATTTGAGAAGGCCTGTGAAGCTGAAATTGTTAATTTGAATTATGTAGATAGAAATAGACATAGATTTTATAATTTAACCACTGATGAGCTTAATGCGTTACAAACATTAAGGAACAATAATGAAATTGTCATACGCCCTGCAGATAAAGGTGGGGCTATTGTACTTATGAATACTAGGGATAATAATAGAAAAATGGATGAAATGTTAAGTGAAGATGCTACTTATGCAAGGTTTAGTGGGCGTCAGCTGAATAAATTGATTAGTGATATGAAAGCAATATTATATGAACTGTTAATGAATAATATCATTACTCCTGACATGTATAAGTATTTTTTAGTTGAGAACCCATATGATGTTCTTCGTGTTTCACTGTTGCAGTCATTACATTTGGGTAATCTGCTGGCAGGTTGCTCTCAGTCGGCCTGAATTCCAAAGTCTTGGGTCCTGCGTCTGTTGCTGTCTCCTCTTCCATGACGTCAGGTCGTCAGGGGTGTAAAACATGCAGCCGGCGCCATTTTCTTTAGTCTTTCTTGCCGGGCAGTGCTCGAAGCAGGAGCATTTTACAAGTGCCAGTTGGCTGACTCTTGAAATATTCGAGTTTGAGTTTCAGAACCGAAGTCTTCACTTAAGCTAAGTACCCTGTTGGGGAAAGTTTTTTCTTGCTCCATTCCGATGTCAGAAAAAGTTGATAATTGTATTACTTGTGGGAAGAAAATACCTCATAAGGATTTCCATTTATACTGTATTCCTTGCCTAGGCCCTGATCACAATGTGCCTGGCTGTCGGTTTTGTGCTAGATTTAACCAACACACTATTATTTTGGAAACGGATTTAACTACGCAGAAATATCGTAGGATAGCAATCCGAGTACTGGAGTACATAAAAAACGCAAAGAAAAGGACAGAGAGAGACAGTCGAGGTCCAAAACCAACGGCGAAGCTTCTCCTAAGCCTTCGCCGGTACTCAGTGAGGTGCATTCACAGCCCCTGATACCCGCTACTTTCGAGTCGCAGTCCCCTACCGACACCCATGTGGAGTCCGGCATGCCGCGAGATACTCAAAGTATTGGACTCACGAATGTATCTTCCTCGGATGGGTGCAGAGCCGCTGAGCAGGCACCGGCTTCTGAGGGTGTATTCAGGCCGCAACATTTGTATATCAAACCGATGACAGCTGCAAAACCAAAGACAAAAGCAACTTCTAAAACTATAAAACCGACGCATGAGCCATGTGCACAGGTCTCTATGCCTAAAAAACAGATTATTAAAATGGCTGAAGACCTTATTACCTTGATCAGGGGTCCACATCCCCCTCCAGATAAGAGGCCTAAGCAAGACACTGATTATGAATCTCCAGATCAGGTTTCTATTTCTTCTGATTCCTCTTCTGATCAGGAATTATCCATACCTCCCTATGAGGATTCTGATGCAGAGGAGTCTGTACCATCTGCATCACCTCCTGAGAATTATTCATTTCGAGAAACCTTGCATACTTTGTGGGAGCATTTTCATTGGCAGAGTCAAGATTTCTCAGAATCAAAAAAGAGGCTCAGGGATTTCCTTCTTCCTCACCGCAGGCTTTTAGCCATACCCCCTGTTTTAGACATTGTGGATGATGTGTTTTCGGAGTCAAGTTTGACTCCTGACTCCTTACCTCCGGCTCCCAGCAAGCCTGGCAGATATTACAGGGTCCCTGACTCTCATAAATTGTTATTTAGAAACCCTGCTGCTGATCCTGAAACTATTTCACAGGGTCCAAAGGGAGTTAAGGCCTCAGCAGCAAAAAACCCTACCCCCTCTGACTGAGATTCAAGGGCACTGGACAGATGAGGAAAAAAGGTTTATACATCTGCAACCTTGGCAATTAGGGCCTTAAACTGTCAATTTCATATGCTCAGGTATCAACAACATGTTATGGGATTGCTGAAACAGAAAATAATGTTGATTTCTGAACGTGCAGAAAATAAAGAATTGCAGGAATTATTGCATGTAGCTGAACAGGTTGGAAAGCATGCTTTGCAATGTGGTTTTGATTCCTTAGAGGCCTCCTGCAGGGCCGCAGTTACTGGATCTGTGATTAGGAGGCATGCCTGGCTAAAGGAACAACATTTGCCTGATCATGTTAAAGCTAAATTGCTAGATGCACCTTTACAGCATGATACTCTGTTTGGTATTAAGGCAGAAGAGGTTTTAAAGAAAATGGAAGACAAAGCTAAGTCTATGCAAACTGTAAAATACTTCTTACAAGTGCAGCCACCAAGATTCAGTAGACACTGGCCTACAAAAAATTGGTCCTTTCCTGTGTCAGATAGAGCTCAAATGGGCAAATCCAGACGCCCTAAAGGTTCCAGATACCAGGCCCAAGATTCATACAGGTCAAAGCAATGGGGCACATCTACCTCCAAATCTGGAGGAGATAAAGCACAAACCTACAGAAAATAGTCCCATTGACTTCCCTCTGCGTACACCAAGCACTTATCTTTTTGCTCAAAATTGGCAGTTAATAACCCAGGACAAGTGGGTGCTAAACATAGTATCACAAGGATACAGATTCCATTTCCATACTCTGCCAATGGCAAATGGTTGGCCAGATCTGCCAAAAAATCAATGGGCAGAGGCACAGAAACAGGTTACGTCCCTCATGGATATGGGGGCCATTCAGCCAGTACCAGAACAGGAAAAAGGACAAGGTTTTTACTCAAGACTGTTCTTGGTACCCAGAAAGGACGAGGCCTGGCGGCCAATACTGGATTTATCGATTTTGAACACATACCTAGACATTCCAAAATTCAAAATGCTGACTTTGCAGCAGCGTCTGCCCATGCTGGGCAAGAATGCTTGGCTGGTGACATTAGACCTAAAAGAGGCATACCTGCATGTCCCAATAAGACAATCGTGCAGAAGATACCTCAGATTCAAGGCTGGCTTAATGCAATACCAATTCAATGCACTGCCCTTTGGCTTATCTACTGTGCCCAGGTCTTTACAAAGTGCCGCCTGGCAACAGTAATTGCATTTTGCAGACAAAGAAGTATACAAATATATCCTTACTTGGACAACTGTCTCATACAAGCAGAGAACAAGGACATTCTTCTTCAACACCTGGCATTTGTGAAAAGGTTTATAACATGCCTAGGGTGCACAATAAACAAAAATAAATCACAACTGGTACCCTCTCAAAAGACAACATTCCTGGGTGCAAGCTTGAATGCAACTGCCCAGATGGCTTACCTCATGCCAGACAAGCAAAGGCAACTGACTACTTACTTCAAACTGATGGCAGCAAAAACCCAGTTAACTGCAAGACAAATTCTGCAGGTTTTGGGCTTCATGGCATCTTGCATCCTACTAATTCTGTATGCAAGACTGCGTATGAGGAAACTTCAAAGGTACCTAAAATGTTTATGGAGTCAACATTGTCACAGTCTGGAAACAATGATTCCTCTCATTCCCTGCCTACAACAGGAGTTTCTATGGTGGGCAAAGGCATGTCACCAAAACATGGGGCTGGCCTTCACACTATCCCATGCCAGCCAAACCTTAACAACAGATGCATCAGATTATGTCTGGGGGGCCCACATGGTGGGAAGATGCATTCAGGGCATATGGACCCCAAAACAAATGCATCTACATATCAACCAGAAAGAGATGCTAGCTGTTCAAAATGCCCTAACAGCCTTCAAGGACTTACTTGATCCAGGACAACTACTGATAAAGACGGACAATACCATGGTCATGTGGTATATAAACAAGTAGGGGGGCACACACTCATACCCCCTTTGCAGATTAGCCATGGCACTGTGGGATACAGCTTTGACTTACCAAATACATCTTCAAGCTCAATTCCTGCCAGGAAAGCAAAACACTCTGGCAGACGATTTAAGCAGAAACCTTATAGATCCTCGCAAGTGGAAACTAGATCCACAAGTCTTCAGCATGATAACAAAGAAATGGGGGAGCCCAGACATAGATCTATTTGCCTCTCCTCAAAATTATCAATTGAAAAGATTCTGCAAAAGGACTTATCACAGACAAGCATGGAAAGTGGACGGCCTATCCTTCAGTTGGAAAAACCTATCAGTTTACGCCTTTCCTCCTCTGCCTCTTCTTCCCAAGGTCCTCCTAAAGGTCAGACAAGAGAAACCAAAGATGATACTAATTGCTCCGGACTGGCCCCGCCAATACTGGTACCCAATCCTACGGAACTTGTCTCAATACCCAGCTTGGACCTTACCTCAAAGACCTCAACTACTGTCCCAGCAAAACAATCAGATCCTGCACAATCAACTCCAGACACTGAACGTGGCAGCATGGCTGATCATGTAGTTATACAAACAACTCCTGTCAGTAAAGCTGTGATGGATGCCATTTTGGAAGCCAGAAGGCCTAGTACTAGAAAATCTTATGCTGATAAATGGAAGAGATTCTGTGCTTGGAATCAAGCACAAGGAACTGATACAGCAGAACCAAATATTGCTGAGATATTACAATACTTGACTGAGATGCTGGACAAAGACCTATCTTTCTCATCAATTAAAATCCATGCCTCTGCTATTTCGGCTCATTACAATACAGAGCCACTAATCTTTTCTCATCCTTTACTAAAGCAGTATCTTAGAGGAGCCAAACATGTAAGGCCTCCTAGAAGATCACCAGTACCTGCATGGGACCTCAGTTATGTGTTGGAAAAGCTCACCCTGCCTCCATTTGAACCAGCTGCTACCGCTGATATAAAGTTCTTATCATGGAAAACAGCTCTGCTACTAACAATTACTTCAGCAAGAAGAGTTTCAGAGCTACAGGCCCTCATGGCTGTGGAGCCTTTTATCATATTTTACCCAGACAGGGTGTCTCTGAGGACAAATCCTACATTTATGCCTAAGGTGGTTTCCAGTGTGGCTCTTAACCAAACTGTTCATCTGCCAACCTTTTATCCAAATCCGCAGAACAAGAGGAGAGAATTCTGCATTCCTTGGGCATACACAGACAGCTAAGATTCTTCTTGAACAGGACTAAAGCACTAAGAAAAACTGAGCAGTTACTAGTGACATATGCTGCAGGATCAGAAGAAAAGGCTATTTCAAAGCAGGCTATTTCAAAGCAGACTATTTCAAAGTGGATAAGCCACTGCATTCGTTTCTGCTACTTACACCATGGGAAACCTGTGCCCAAGGGCATTAGGTCTCATTCCACCAGAGCTGCAGCTACTTCAGCAGCCTTTCTCAGAGGAGTAACTACCAAAGACATTCTAGAGGCTGCTACTTGGAGTTCTGTTCACACCTTTACAAAGCATTATCATTTGCCTCTCTACTCTAAGTCCAGGGCAGGCTTTGTCACTGCAGTTCTGCAGGGCCTTATGGCCGCACCTAATGCTGTTTAGCTCCAGCCTCCCAACCTTAGCTTTGGGATTCTACCCAAATGTAATGGCTGCAGCAGTGAAACACGAAGAGCATAGTACAGTTGTGTACACTTACCATAAATGTAGATGTTCGAGTGTATTCACTGTTGCAGTCCAGGTTACCCTCCCGCCACTTATACCCCTGATGACCTGTCGTCATGGAAGAGGAGACAGCAACCGACGCAGGACCCAAGACTTTGGAATTCAGGCCGACTGAGGGCAACCTGCCAGCAGATTACCCAAATGTAATGACTGCAACAGTGAATATACTCTAACATCTACATTTATGGTAAGTGTACACAAATGTACTTTCCCAGTATCAGGGGCCTACCAAAAATACATAAAGATAGTTTTGATGCCCCACTAAGACCAGTTGTATCAAGCCAAGGATGGTTAACTGAACCACTATCAATTTACTTGGAGAAAGAAATGAGATGCCTTGTTGATAAAACTGATACTATCTTGAAAGATACAAAAGACTTTTTGGTCACATTTTTGGATTATGTTTTCTCTGAAGTGTTTGAATCTAATTTTTTTTTAGTTACTGTGGATGTGGTGTCGCTTTTTACTAAGATCCCCAATGAAGAAGGAATTGATTTTGTTAGGGAATTTATGCGACTTGAGAATATTTCCGCTGACAAGATACAGCTTTGCTGCTTGCTATTGGATTTAATATTGAATAATGTTTTTCCCTTCAATGGTCAATATTTTCTTCAAGTAAAAGGAGTGGCCATAGGTACCCCATGCGAACGTGGTTATAGCCCAGTGGGAGAGACAGTTCATTAAATGAAATTGTAGGTTCTCTGATCTTATACCCTACTATAAGCAGTTTGTGGATGATATTTTTTTCTTATGGAAGGGCACTGAAGATGAGTTAGTATGCTTTATGGAATATGTCAATTCCACTGCTATTTTTTTAGAATTTACTGTGAAGTGGTCCATTGACTATATTGAATTTCTAGATGTGGCCTTAAAAAATGAGGGTGATGTATTTCAAACAGAGATTTACAGAAAGGAATGTAGGAGAAATAATCTCCTATATAGACAAAGTATGCACCCTCAACATATATATAAGAATGTTGTACAGGGTCAAGGCCTGAGAGTGTCCAGGCTAACTAGTTCACACTCAAGCTATATGGAGGCTTTATTGAAATTGAAGCAAGATTTTAAAGAGAGGGGCTATAAGCAGTATGAATATGATAAGTTGGGACAATCTGAATTCATAGACCAATTAAGAAAGGGGAAACTGTATTTTAATAGACACAATAGATGTATTGATATGAGAAGAGTTATTAATAATAAGATGGACAAGAATGTAGGATGGTTTTACCATTTAGTAATAATAACAGGGCTATACGTAATATCATAAGTTAACAGGGCTGTACGTAATATCGTAAGTTAACAGGGCTGTACGTAATATCGTAAGTTAACAGGGCTGTACGTAATATCGTAAGTTAACAGGGCTGTACGTAATATCGTAAGTTAACAGGGCTGTACGTAATATCGTAAGATGTTATGTGATCCTATCTCGCCTACATTCTGACTGATGGGTTCGGAGCCGATCCTCGGCTCCGACTCGGCACGCTTATGCCAAAGAGCGAAGTCTCTTATTGGCTGAGCTTACTATATCCCAGGATGCATCACTACCAGTCCCCCAGATCTCGTTTGCCGCTAACAAGCAAAGACGTGGTCTCGAGCAGCTGAGCTAAGTAGTGTTTTACACCTACTTTCCCTGTCAGGGGTTGCCTTAAAATTCAACAAAAAGCTGTTTTAACAGCTATCGTGTGTTTTTTGTGTGTGAGTGAAGATTTTTCTTGGTGAAATTCTTGTGTAGTGACTGAGTATTGTCTGTCTAAAGGTCCCATTTGCGTTGTAGGGCCTTCCCCTGTCAGTCTGTTGTCTGGCTAGTCCCGTATTATTTTTAGGGGTCTTAGATCCTTTAGTCTTATTTTTTTCTATTTGTGACAATCCTTCTTTAAAAAAAAAAGAGAGAAAGAAGAGAGAGAGAAAAGAAATCTTTCTGTGATAGTTAGAGTGTTTTGTGTTTTTGGCTAGTTCACTGATTGCCATAATGTCACAGGCTCCTAGGCCTTCAGGGTTTAAAAAGTGCACTAAATGCAGTTTCAAAATGTCGATCACAGATGATCACTCTCTCTGTGTATACTGTTTGGGCGCCAAACATTTGCAGGAGTCCTGCAGCGTGTGTCACGCGTTTTCCTCGAGGGTCCTCCAAGAGAGGAAAAATAAACTTATTTTAAAAGGCCTTATTAAACCCTCATTTGAAGAGGCATTGGCTTCCTCTCCTTCTCCTGCTAAAAGAAAGGGCGCCGGCTCCGACCAGTCCGTCGGAACCGACCGCCAAAAGACATAGGCAGGCTTCTCCTTCGGCTCCACGGACTTGAGCCGAGGGTGAACGGTCTGCCTCGATGCCTCCAGCCTCGACTCCTCTGGGTTGAGCCGACGGCTGGGGCCGAGAGGCGGGTCACCTTCATCGGCTCCACTGATCTCGGAGCCGATGTAGGTTGTCCGCTCAGACACTTCCTCCTCGGCGCGAAGCCCTCTTCGCACCGATGGAAATTGGTTTGGACACTCCTTGGCCGATAATTGTCGAGTCGATTCGAGCCGGTCCCCTAGTCCCTTGGAGCCGTTGGAGAGGCCTACTGACCCATTCGGTCTCTTCCAGGTCATCAAGGATGTCAGATTCGGACATAGACAGGGTGCTCCAAAGACTGTTCCAGTCCCCAGTCTTTCAGAAATTTGTTTCGCTCCGACCCACTTGGCTTCGAGCCGATAGCCCATTCCATTGCCATTCCTCCTCCGACCGCTTGGCTCCGTCGGAGCAGGTGCTGATGGAGCCATTGGAGATCCTAGGGTCGGCTCCGACCCTTACTCCAACCCGGCCTTGGTCCGAGTTTAGCACACGGACTTCTTCGGCCGGACCCGGAGGTGACATTTCGGGACCAATGCTGTCGGTTCCAAGCCTCCCTCTTGGTGCTTCGGCCGCGGGACTTCCGTCTGCTATCATGGCTCTGGGGACCGGACCCTCCCAGGATTCTGGGGGTCCGGCCTTCAGAGCTATGAGGAGTGCCTTGGCCAAGTCTTCTTCGGCCATCTCTACGGCTTTACCAGCACCTTCCCTGGGCATGGAGACTGGGTCTTTGGCAGTTCCCCTGTCTCTAGGCAGCGGAGCCCCGGGGCCTGAGGTTACCCCCACTGGGGTTCCCCTCCTCCTGAGGGTCTTTCGGAGTTGTCTTCGGAGGAGCCCCCAAGGAAGAGATCGTGCAAGAGGAAGCACGTGGACTCCCCCGATGAGTCTCTTACATCGGACACTGATCTTGATGATGCGGAGGGGTCCCCAAAGTCGTCCTTGGATGATGTCTCATTTGCAGACATTCTAGAGATCCTTAAGCAACGAGGCGGCTGGAATTCCAAACCCCCCTCCGCTGATGAGTTGGTGTTCCTCAAGGCCTTGGGCTCAGCCCTCCGCCTCCTGGGTGTCTCCGCCTTGACGAGCTCCTGGATTTGGTTTGTCGGAGGGCATGGGAACATCCAGATACTGTGGAACCAGTGCCTTCGCCCTAACAATTTTTGTCTGCCCCACCCGAGAAGGAGTTCTTCTAAAGGCGTGGCTGTAGATGCCATGGTGGTGGCATCTGCTACCCAGCAGGACGTGGCAGAGGCTTCAACGTCCGTCCATCCTCCTAATAAGGAGTCTAGGAGCATGGACCGTGCAGGAAGCGCACCCTGACTTCAGCGGCCTTTACTCTGAGGTCCCTGAATTATTTGGCACATTTCACCAGACTACAGAGGGATCTGGTCAAGGAGCTCTCAGACTCCTCTCAGGTAACCTACCTGAGCAGCTAGCCCAGTCGGTTAGCTCTCAGTTGGCTATCCTTACCTCGATTTCTAACTCGTCCATGAGGCTCATTTCATATGCGGCCGAAGGGGCGGGTAGAGCGGCAGGCACAGGCGTGGCTCTACGGAGACAAGCCTGGCTCTGTTGTGTCATTTCGCGGAGGCCTTCAAGTCTTCCTTTGCCGACGCTCCCTTTGATGGGTCCTCTTTGTTTGGACCCAAGGTAAAGACACTCTTACCCGCTGTGAGCAAGAGGGAAAGACTTTATCTGCCGTAGGAGCACGTTATTCCACTCCCTTTCGGCCTTATCCCAAGGCTAAAAGAGGAGGGAAGATGTGGTTCCACAAATCACAGAAATTCTTTCCCCAACAGCAGGAAGATTCCCTTCCAGAGGCAGAGGACGGGAAATTTTTCTGGGAGACGCCGTCCCAGAGGCCCCCGCAACACTGGAGACCGCGAGTCCTTTCGTGGCTCTTCAGCCTCCCACACTCCATGAGGGATTGCCCGGCTGTGCTGCTCGAGCCAGTCGGGTGCCATTTTGCCAAGCACCTAAAAGCCTGGGAGTCTATTACTAAGGACAGATGGGTGCTTCGGATTATTGCCGGAGGTTACACCATTCCCTTCACACACTCACCCCACCGTCCAAAAAATCCCGGACCCACCACCCAGTCAAAGGGAAATTGCAGCCGTAGAAGCTTCAAAGCTGCTAGAAAAGGAGTCATCCAACCGTCCCCACAGACCAGATCGGATCCGAAATTACTCAAGGTTCTTTTAGTGCCAAAAGACAGGGGACCTGAGACCCATTTTGGATCTCAGCAAACTAAACCAGTCCGTCATGAAGTCCAAATTCGAATGGTCACTTTACAATCCATTCTCCCATTGTTGGAGAAAGATGTTTGGATGTGCTCCATAGATCTCAAGGACGCCTATTATCACATACCGATACATCAGGCGTCCAGGAGGTATCTGCGCTTCAGCCTGGGAGACAGTCATTTCCAATTTTGTGCACTGCCCTTTGGTCTCACCACAGCCCCAGGGTGTTCACCAAGTGTTTGGCAGTAGTGACTGCTCACCTGAGGAGTCTCGGATTCCAAGTGTTTCCCTATCTGGACGACTGGCTCCTGACTGCCACCACCAGGCATCTACTACTAGAGAACCTACAAGCCACCATTTCCCTGGGTGCTTCCCTGGGAATTACATTCAACTGGTCAAAGTCTGTCTTGCTGCCTTCTCAGCATAAGATTCATAGGAGCAGAGATAGACTCAAAATTAATGCGAATCTTCCTTCCTACCGAAAGGATACAAACATTACAAGATCAAGTCCGAGCCCTGCTTCTAAGATCCAAAGCCCCAGCCAGGATGGTCCTGCAACTTTTAGGTTCAATGTCTGCCACGGTTCTCCTAGTTCCTCTGGCAAGATTGCACATGAGGATTCTTCAGTGGCTGTTATCGACACAATGGTCTTTTCAGGATCTCCCCCTCAATCATCATATACTGATTACAGAAACGTGCAAACGGGACCTCCGCTGGTGGCTTCTGCCATCCAATCTGAATCAGGGAAGACCTTTTGTTATACCCCCTCCGGTGGCCACCTTGACAACGGATGCCTCCCAGACGGGTGGGGGTCATTGTCTGGGCAGGTCAGTTCAGGGTTCTTGGCTTCCAAACGAAACATTTCTCCATATCAATGTGTTGGAAATGAGGGCTGTACTTCTGTCCCTACAAGCCCTTCACAAGTTTCTCCCTCAAGGCGTTATCGCCATCCACACAGACAACATGTCGGTGGTCTGGTATCTAAACAAGCAAGGAGGGACCAGATCTTACCCCCTTTGCAGAGAGGCCATGAGGGTGTGGGAATGGGCAGTGGCTACCAAGCGCTTCCTGGTAGCGACCCACATTCCAGGAAAATCCAATGTATTGGCAGACAGACTGAGCAGAACTATTCTCTCTCCTCACGAGTGGTCTCTGAACGAGACAGTAGCAGCTCAGATTTTCAAAAGATGGGGGATTCCGTGCTGCGACCTGTTTGCAACACCACAAAACACGAAGTGCAAAAGGTTCTTTTCCTTGACCCCGCGTCAAGGGGATGCAGCTACGGATGCTCTAGTCCAACCTTGGCCAACAGGACTGCTTTATGCTTTCCCTCCGATTCCACTCCTCCCCAAAGTCATCCAGAAAGCTTCCCAATTGGGGTCCACAATGATTCTAATTGCTCCGTACTGGCCTCGTCAGGTATGGTTCCCCTACCTACAGAAATATACTCTGGACGGTCCTTGGTTCTTGGATCTAACTCCGGACCTTCTGGTTCATCAGTCGGGACAACAGCACCAGTCCCTTCACACCTTGAAATTAACAGCTTGGCTCCTCCACTTCCGACTTTAGTCAGGAATCACACCTTGGACCCGGAAGTTATTCACATTTTATCTTCAGCCCACAAACCCACCACTAAGAAATTGTATCACAGTAAGTGGAAGAGGTTTGCTATCTGGGCTCAACTCAGAGGCTTAGACCCTATTACTGCCCCGATACCAGAGGTCTTGAAATTTTTAACATCCTTGTTTAATCAAGGGTCTTCAGTCTCTACTATTAAAGTCCAACTAGCAGCTATCTCCAAATTTCACGAATCCATAGACCCACCGTTGATGAGCAGCAGATTATGTAAAACTTTCATGAAAGGTGCTGTGCTTTTAAGACCCCCAGTTTTCATCCTGCGCCTCCGTGGGATCTTGATTTGGTACTTCGTGCCTTAACATCTTCCCCTTTGAACCAGCTGCTACATGTGAGTTGAAATATCTGTCTTGGAAAACTGCCTTCTTAATTGCAATTACCTCTGCAAGAAGAGTTTCAGAACTTCAAGCCCTATCTATCAAACCACCGTACTTGATTTTTCACAAGGATAGAGTATCACTTAGACCTAACCCATCTTTTGTCCCAAAGTTTGCTCTAATCTCTGTCTCCAACAATCTTTAGAGCTACCAGTTTTCTTTCCAAAATTTTCAAACAAAGCGGAATATACCTTCCATACGTTGGATGTTCACAGGCAATTACGCTTCTATCTAGATAGGACTCAGCAAATTCGGAAAACAGATCAATTGTTTGTGTCCTTTTCAGATAATAAACTGGGTCAAACCATCACTAAAGCTACTATTGCCAAATGGATCAGAGATTGCATAACTCAAGCTTATTCCTCTTCAAATAAGCAACTTACAACATCTGTCAAAGCTCACTCTACTAGAGCTATGGCTACCTCTATTGCATTCCATTCCAAGCTCGCTATTTCTGAAATTTGTGCTGCGGCTACTTGGTCCAACCCGCACACTTTCATTTCCCACTATAAATTGGATGTGGCATCTAAAGGACGAGCATCATTTGGTTCCACGGTACTCAGGAGTGTTTTCCAGTGAGCCACCCAGGATTTAGGTGCTAGGGACGCTGTCCCATCAGTCAGAATGTAGGCGAGATAGGATCACATAACATCTTTTAGTTATGTACTCACCATAACTTCAGATGTTTGGGATCCATCTCGCCTACATTCCTAATACCCACCCTCCTTCCCCCTACCTTCGAGATCAGAATAGCTTGAACTGTTTGGGTTCTACTGTTTTTATCTTGTATCATCTGTCAGTGTTATATAAGCAGTGCATGCGTGTGCATGTATGCGGACAAACTAGATCTGGGGGACTGGTAGTGGTGCATCCTGGGATATAGTAAGCTCAGCCAATAAGAGACTTCGCTCTTTGGCATAAGCGTGCCGAGTCGGAGCCGAGGATCGGCTCCGAACCCATCAGTCAGAATGTAGGCGAGATGGATCCCAAACATCTGAAGTTATGGTGAGTACATAACTAAAAGTTAACAGGGCTGTACGTAATATCGTAAGTTAACAGGGCTGTACGTAATATCGTAAGTTAACAGGGCTGTACGTAATATCATAAGTAATAATGGCAGGATCTTGATATCCGAGGAGAAGTTAAGAGGTATAGTAGGTGTGCAACCTTGTTTTTCATATCGTAATAATAAATCATTACAGAGATTATTATGTTATAGGGAAGCTAAAACTAATAGTCAAGTTTCACAGAGACATGGTACTTTTCCATGCAGACGTTGCAATCATAGGTTCATAGGTTAGATTCATAGGTTGGTACTGAGCTATCTGCCTGAAGGCATATATTAGCCCAGCCACATTGTGCGGTATTCACCACCCCCATTTAGTAGTTCCCTAGACCCTTGTACTAGCAGCTAGTACCCTTGGCCCCTATCTAGTAGTGCTGTTGGTGTGATCCCCGGTGTGAACTTTCTGTTACCCATCCACTTATCAAGGTTCCTGTTGAAGAGTGATAGTGAGGGGCTCTGTCTTATGTAGATCGGGACCCTGTTCCATAATAAGGGAAGTCTCTGCGAAGGGAATCTATCCCTCCAGCATGTTCTATTCATTGTTGTGTTGAGGTTTATATCCCTAGAGCGTGTAGCTCGAGTAGATTTGGTTTTGCTAAGATGGAGCATGGTCAACAATTCTGGGTTGGACATGGCTCTGTACGTTAGACAGAGGTCGCCTCTGAGAAAGCGGTATGCAACAGAGAACAGTCTTAGCTTTTTCAATTGTGCTGCATAGGGCAACTGTTTGAGGCCAGTAATCCTCTTGGTTAGGTACCTTTGTGGTCTCTCCAGCTGCTGGAGATGTCTAGCCAGGTACATTCCAATTGGTGCATTGTACTCAATAATGTGTCTGATGAGGGAAGAGTAGAGGGGCACCATTACATCCTTAGATCTTGATGCGAACCCTTTCATGATCAAATGAGTCACATAGAAGGATTTTCTAACCACTTTGGCAACATGGTTATCAAAGGAAAGCTGGCTATCTACTTGGGTCCCTAGATCCCTTATTTCTTCTTCAGATTTCAGGGGATTACCTCCTATGTTGTAGTTTGCGGGTACTCTGTTTTTTCCAAAGGGGATTACTACGCATTTTTTTGCATTTAGCTTGAGACCATGGCTTTGACACCATGCATCAGTCTCATTTAGGCCCTTCTGGAGGATCTCCCATGTCGGCTGGAGACACTATTATAGCACCCAGTTTGCAGTCGTCCGCAAACTTAGTCAGCCACAGCCCTTCCGTGCTTACCTGTACTTCTGAGAAGTATATGTCAAACAGGAGGGGCCCCAGGACAGAGCCCTGAGGCACACCACTCATTACTGGTCTGGATTCGGACATGGATCCCGCTACTCTTACTTTATGGTATCTGTCTGAGAGCCAGTTTGTAATACATCTTGTAACGTAAGGGTTTATGCCCAGGCTGGTGAGCTTATCAATAATACCCGAATGGGGAATGGTGTCAAATGCTTTAGCAAGGTCAAGGTAAGCCGTGTGTACCTCCTTTCCCATATCTATAGCCTGAGTAACTGTCTCAAAGAAATCCACCAGGTTCAAGAGGCATGATCTGCCCTTGACGAAGCCGAACTGTGTGGGGTCCAGCGACTGGAGGTTCCAAATCTTTCCATTTATGAGTTCCATAATGATTCGCTCCATAGCCTTACAGATTAGACTGGTCAGGCTTATTGGTTGGTAGTTCCCAGGGTCAGTTGTGGCCCCAACCTTGTGTAGCGGGACCACCGTTGCCGTGCGCCATTCTCTGGGCACATATCCTGTGGAGAGGCTGAGACTGAACAGGGTATTAAGATGTGGGGTTAATTCCTTTTGAAGCTCGCGTATGACACAGCCTGGGACACCATCTGGTCCCATGGAGGCAGTGTTTTTAGCTTTAGACAGAGCCTTGTTAACCAATTTATCAGTAATAATTGGACTTACACAATCCCCTGGAATGGATTCTTTGTCTTAGTTCAACTGTCCCTTTCCCTCTCCCTTACACATTCTTCCCTTCTTTACACATTCCACTCTATTTTGCCTTATACTAATTATCTATAGAATAAATCCTTACCTTCCCTAAGCCTGGGGAACCCAGTTGCACTGTATAACTGATTGTCTCCAGCCTCCAGCTGTTACCCGCTCCGTTCACCCTGCGGGCTCACTCCGCTCCCCTACCCTACCCCCAATTCCCACACACCCCCAGTGTCCTTACCTTTATACATCCCTTACCACACCCCCTCCCTAATCCAACCAATCTTAACACTCCATTAACTTAAAACACCCACCTTAATTGTCTACTACCCTTATAAGCTATTCTATACTAATCACACCACACCCTCTCTCCTGTTAACCACCCTCTTTAGTTTCCTCCCCATTATCTCTTCTCAGTCTTTATTCATCTTGCTTCCTACATCTCTACTCAACCCCTACAACCTGGTACTCATTATCTCCAAACATGACTATAACTGTAAAACCTAAACTCACCAAAACCATATTCTTAAGCATAATTTCTACTTTCCTTATTTATTCCTACATCATCACGTCATTTGAAAAACCATACCACTACCACTTTTATTACTCCCATAAACAAACAACAATTTACAATTCTATCATCCCTAAAGGTCAAATTAACATTACATCAACTCCCAGCTACCTACTACCTAAATACCATAGAATCTCACACATCAAATACCATACATCCACAATAAGGAAAGAGAAATTTCTAACAAACTTTATAAATATCCCTACAACACGACTCTGTAAACCCAACTTAAAAGATGGTGACATCCACCCCAACCCTGGCCCCACAAATCCCACTCTACTAACAACCCAACCCAATCTTCCCAACTCTTTCCTAATAGGACACCTGGATATCCGAAGCATTAATAACAAAATAACCCATCTCCATGCCCTCCTTGATACCCATAACTTTGACATCCTCTATCTAACAAAAACATGGTTAAAACCAACAACCAAAGACAATGAAATCATTTCACAAGGCTACAATATACTTAGGCTAGACCGTATAAAAAGTAAGGGTGTTGGAGTTGCAGTCTTATTCAAAGAGGGACTTCAAATCTCCACTTTACCATTTGACCCACCTAAAAATAGCAAGGCTGAGGTACTTATTACCAAATTCCAGACTAACAAGAACAAATCCCTATATATCATTTGCATCTACCTTCCACCTGGTAATAACATTAGTACGATAGAGAATATACTAAGCCATGTGTCCTCCACATACCCCCAAGAAACTATTATACTTGGTGATTTTAACACTGATTGGACAACTATCAAAGCTGATAATCCCTCGTCCCTAATCAACCTTCATGGATTCAGTCAAACTATAACCTCCACTACCAGAATCAACAAACCAAACAAAAAAGAGAGCATACTAGACTGGATTTTTATAAATAGACAACAACAAAGGTACAATGTTGGAACTCTACCCGACGATATTAGTGATCATACTTTAACCTATATCCTTAGGCATAAAAATGATATCTCAAATCCCCCCATTTATAGAATCATACGTACCAACAAACATTTCAACCCAACATTATTCCAAAATGAACTAAATGCTTGTGACTGGAACCCTTTAAAAATTCTACCACTTGAACAAGCCATTGACTATCTAAACTCTAAATTTCTATCTATCCTTGATAAGCATGCACCCAAAAGGACCATCAAAATGAAAGCCAAACCAGCCCCCTGGCTTTCCAAAGAAACCAAACAAAAAATCTTACTTAGAAATAAATCCTGGGCAAAGTGAAGAGCTAACAAAAATACTTCTGAGCAACTACTGTTTAAGCAACTGAGAAATAGTACAAAAAAGGCAATACTATCCGACAAAAAAAACTACTACTATACACTACAACAAAACCACAAAAATAACCCCCAGAAGTTTTGGTCTAGTATAAATAAACTCCTTTCCCCAGGGCACTCTCAGACACCAGCCCCACTTCCAGCAGACCCAAACACCCCCCAGCAAACAGCCAATGCCTTTAATTCCTTCTTTACGGAAACCATACAAACACTAGCAAGCCAACTTACTCTAGACAGCTCAAACCTTGCCACTTCTACACCTAGTACTCTACCTGCTTTCTCAATACAACCAGTCTCTACCACTCTTGTCTTCAAACTCATCCATAAACTTAAGCCCTGTACCCCTTCTGCTGACCAGTTACCTTCTGAATACCTCCAAAAAGCAGCCAAAGTAATTTATTATCCTATATCCATCCTCATAAATAGAACCATTAAGGAAGGGAATGTTCCTAACATCTGGAAAATCTCCCATATCATTCCCCTTCACAAAGGCGGAAACTCAAACGACTACTCTAACTATCGGCCAATAGCACTTTTATCTCCCTTAGCTAAAATTATGGAAAAATGTGTTCATCATCAACTGTTAAACCATTTAACTCAAAATAACATGATAGCTAAATGCCAACATGGTTTTAGGCCATCCCATAGTACCACGACAGCCCTGCTATCCTTTAGAGATGTTATAAATAGAAATCGCAATAACAACAACCTCTCATCTGCTCTCTTTATTGACCTCTCCAAAGCTTTCGACATGGTTAACCATGCCATTCTTATCAACATTCTTGAATCCTTTGCCCTTGACTCTTTAGCAATTAAATGGTTCAGGTCCTACCTAACCAATAGACAACAAGCAGTTCTTTGGGCAGATAATATATCATCTCTTCTACCTGTCACCCTGGGAGTCCCTCAGGGCTCTATTCTAGGTCCACTTCTTCTCTCTTTTTATTAACGACCTGCATGTAACAATCCCAAATGCCACCTGCATTCAATATGCAGACGATTCAACATTAATCTGTTCAGCAAGCTCACCATCTGCACTACATTCCCTGACACAGAAAGTATTCAATTCAGTTGAAACTTGGTTCACTAAACGTTGTTTCCTTCTTAATGCTAAGAAAACCAAGCTCCTTCTTTTTACACCAACCAATAAGTCCACCCCAATAGATTTCTCTATCACTTCCAATAATGATACTATCATACACCCTGACTGCACAACCAAGTTGTTAGGAATTACTATTGATAACAACCTGACATTTGATAATCACATAAATAACACTATTAAACTATCAACAAGAAAATTGGTTCCTTATATCGAATCAAATCCTTCTTAACTCCAACAGCTAAAACCCAAATTGCACACTCCCATTTAATTTCTACTCTTCTTTATGCCTCTCCCATATATACTAACCTCAAAAAGAATAACCTTGTCGAACTAGAGCATGCCTATAACAACATCGCCAGATTTACCATGGGTAATCCTTTTCGTACCCACCACTGCCTAAATCTCATGCAGCTGGGCTGGCTAGAAATTCAAAACCTTCTAAAAATCTCCCAACTATCCATGGCCCACAAGATATTTTATCAACCTAATAGAACTCCTATACTATCCAATCTCATAATCCCCTATAAAAACCTAGATATACTACGCTCCTCTAACAAGCTTCTAGCTAGCATAACCAAAACTAACAATTTGGCTGGAAACTCCCTGTTTTCTAACACTGTGGGAAAAGACTGGAACCTACTTCCCAAAGAACTAACATCACTCTCTTCTTTGCCTCTCTTTAAACAAAAGCTCAAAACACACTTTAAAATACACTGGTTATGCCCATGCAGTAAACCAGACTAACCCTTCCTTGCCTGTGCTCATATTTGTCTATGCCATACTAAGTTTTTTTTGTTTTTTTCCTCATTATTTCTCTTATGAGGAACTGAACTGGTAATCACAATGATACAATTACACATACTGGTTGACAAAAAAAAAAAAAGATGCATACTTTATTTCTACTATGTTTATGTACTATGTAACAATCATCATTCCTTCATTGTTTGTATTTCATGTTTTTACTGTTTGGAGCTTTTCTCCCCGGGCCTCTACTGAAAATGGAAATATATCCAGCTAGACCAGCCCGGTCAACAAATGTAAAATAAAATAAATAAATAAATAAATGGTAATAGGCCCTATAGGTGGTGAGGTGGGGGGGGGGTGTTGCACTGAACCTGTCAGCCAAGATGTTGGCAATGTCAGAAGGGTCAGTGTATTTTGTTCCATTTTGTACTAGCTCAGAACAGACCTGAGCGTTGCCATTTAGGTTTCTGACGTAGCCATAGAAGGCCTTATGGTCATCCTTGGCATCCTTGGCAACTTTCTTTTCAAAATTAGCTTTAGTTGACTTGATGAGGGCCCTCAATTTCTTACTAATGCTGATCAGGGATGATTTTTCTACTTGAGATTTGGCCTTTTTTTGTATAAGTCTCCTCCTTTTATTGTAAAGTTTGCTTATGGCCGGGGTCCACCAGACTGGTTACTTCTTGCTTGAGGAAGGAGTCTTGGTTTTATTTGGGATAGCACGGTCCATGCAATCCTGAAGATGCATATAGAGTACCTTGGTGTAGGATTCCGCATCCTGGATATCATTATCCTTCTGCAAGGGAATAGTGAAGCTTTCCACTTCGGATGCAAGTAGTTTGAAGTTTGCTTTGGAAAGGTTTTTGACTATGTTTTTTTTGACTGGGGGAGGTGGAGGATTGAGGATGTCCAGGGTTATCAGTTTGTGGTCGGCTCTGACCAAGGGGGGAGTGATAACGGATGTGGTACAGTGGACGCCCATATTTGTGATGATTAAATCCAAAAAGTTGTCCCCTGTAGTGCGGGAAAATACTAGTTGTTCAAGGGCATTTGAATTTATAAATTCTATGAATCGCTGAGCATAGGAGTTGGAACATTGGTAGTTCGCCCAGTCTATACCAGGGTAGTTGAAATCACCCAAGATTATGGTGTTGGGTAGGACCTTTATATTTTCCAATGTCTCAAGCAATGCAGAGTGAGCATCTTGGGACATGGTGGGCGATCTATAACCGGATACGACTTGAAATGTGGTTTTGCTTGCTGATAGTTGCGCATGGATGATCTCTGGGGCATCATGCTGCGCTACTAACCTGGAGATATGGGTATCCTTGATGAATATGGATACACCTCCGCCCTTTGTACTGCGATCCAGTAACTGAGGCCGGAAGGTATGATATGAATTGTAACCTGGCTGTGCTGGGGAGCTCACTTGAGCCTTGAACCAGGTTTCCGTCATTGCACAAACATTGATTTTCTCCATGCTGAGGAGAGCCTCGAGTGTGTGCATTTTGAGGTTGAGACTTCTGGCATTGAGTAGCATTACCCTTAGTTTTTGGTTACCTGTGCTGGTTACGGTGGTTGGTTTGTCCTTTGAGCCTTGCCTAAAAAAGGCACTATGGGGACGGCAAGAGCCTTGGCCAGTATTCGAAAACCTAGGTGTGACAGGTGCAACCCATCTCTGGCAAAACAGCGAGGCTTGTCTATCATGTCATCCCAGGCAGACAGACACTGGATTTCCCCTTAGAATGACACCAGAAGCTTAGCCAATTGTTGAAATTGATCATTTTGTCTTTGTATTGTGGTATCATTCTAGGTGAAGGTAGTATGCTACTCAAGGTCAGGGTCATACCAGCTTGGGCTACATGATCAGAGAGCTTCTCAATGTCTCTTTTCATGTAGTCCAGGGAGGTATGTCTTAGATCATTCACACCAACATGTACAATGACAGTGTCGTACTTGTACTTGTTCTGGAGTGACCTAAGTGCTTGTGTTATGTGGCGGATCCAAGCACTCGACAGGCAGCTGACAGTAACCTTCTTCTTGTTCAGCCTGGTGAGTGGAACATCCGTGTGCCTTACTATAGAGTCTCCTATTACTAGCGTGTTAGGTATGGTGTTTTGCCTTAAGGGCTGTTGTGAGGCACACTGCTGAGGTTAATTATGTGTTTTCTGGCTTGTGTTTGGGGGTGCAGGTTGCTTGCTTCTCTGCATTGGAGGGCACTGTTTCTTTTTCAGATTGCCAATTTATGTGTAGTAAAAATAGTTTTATGCATCCTACCACGAACTATACATATATATTTAAGCATTATGCAGATTGTATGAGTAACGGATTTGATATATTTGTCATATTGAATTAAATGTCCTTGTTTCTATGTAGGGATGACGAACCGGACATTAAGAGACAGGGTTATGGAACGTATCTACACAATTAATAAGGAAGATGAAGGGAATGCCTTAGCTAGACACATCTTGGAGAATGATACTACGCATAGGTTTTTGTTTTTAGTGATTGAGTTAGTACCCCGTACCTATAGACTAGGAAATTTTAAAAATTATACAAAACAAAGGGAAATAAGGTGGATACTTAGGTTGCAGGCAGATAAGGGGTTTGGACTAAATGACAAGGTTACATTAAAACCTTTTCTGCTAGACAGACCCCTGAAGCATTGAGTGATGTGTGCAAAGACTTTTATATACTATATATTTTTTATGTATGTGCATTTCTTCGGTATGTACATTTGTTACCTGTGAATTTTTAAAAAAAATATTTATGAATGAGTGCATTTATCTGTGTATATATACGTATACACATATATAGTTTTTCTATGATTTGTGTGTGTTTGTTTGTGTGTGTGTATATATATATATATATATATATATATATATATATATATATATATATATATATATATATTATTTATTTATTTATTTTTTATAACAACAAATCATTTAAATGTCAACATTGTTTATATATATTTATAGATTTATATCATCTAAATAGTTTTATACATATATTTATATTTATATATAGATAGATATGCTAGATAGGTTTTTTATACATGTATTTATTTGTTGTTTCATTGATATAGTAATATGTGCATATATATTTGAATAACTATCCTGCACCTGATAGTTTGTAGTTTGAGTTGTATCATGACCTTTTATTGATACAAATGGTTCATTTTTATTTTATGTTTTTAGATTATGTTCCTTAAGAAACTCATCAGTGGTTAAAGTAAGCTTAATTGATTGATGAATTTATTGTTTAATTGTTTGATTGCTTGTATATGTTTATAAATGTAGGTGATCTTATGTTGTGTATTCATTGAAGTCTGAAGAAGCGTCCATTGGGGCGTGAAAGCCCTTACTACTGAATTAAAATGTGTTTGTGTTGCATAGACCTGCAATAGCTGTGGTGCTCTCTCCTTTTTGCTGTTGAGAAAGGGGAATATATGCTGCATTTATTGGATGTTCATAGACAGTTATGTTTCTGCCTGCACACAACAAAAGAGGTTGGAAAGACAGATGAGCTGTTTGTTTCCTTTGTGCATACTAAACTGGGTGAAGCAGTTACGAAGGTCACTCTAGCTAGACTGTTGACAGATTGCATACTAAACTGGGTGAAGCAGTTACGAAGGTAACTCTAGCTAGACTGTTGACAGATTGCATACTAAACTGGGTGAAGCAGTTACGAAGGTCACTCTAGCTAGACTGTTGACAGATTGCATACTAAACTGGGTGAAGCAGTTACGAACTCTAGCTAGACTGTTGACAGATTGCATACTAAACTGGGTGAAGCAGTTAAGGTAACTCTAGCTAGACTGTTGACAGATTGCATACTAAACTGGGTGAAGCAGTTACGAAGGTAACTCTAGCTAGACTGTTGACAGATTGCATACTAAACTGGGTGAAGCAGTTACGAAGGTCACTCTAGCTAGACTGTTGACAGATTGCATACTAAACTGGGTGAAGCAGTTACGAAGGTAACTCTAGCTAGACTGTTGACAGATTGCATACTAAACTGGGTGAAGCAGTTACGAAGGTCACTCTAGCTAGACTGTTGACAGATTGCATACTAAACTGGGTGAAGCAGTTACGAAGGTCACTCTAGCTAGACTGTTGACAGATTGCATACTAAACTGGGTGAAGCAGTTCTGAAGGTCACTCTAGCTAGACTGTTGACAGATTGCATACTAAACTGGGTGAAGCAGTTACGAAGGTCACTCTAGCTAGACTGTTGACAGATTGCATACTAAACTGGGTGAAGCAGTTACGAAGGTCACTCTAGCTAGACTGTTGACAGATTGCATACTAAACTGGGTGAAGCAGTTACGAAGGTCACTCTAGCTAGACTGTTGACAGATTGCATACTAAACTGGGTGAAGCAGTTACGAAGGTCACTAGCTAGACTGTTGACAGATTGCATACTAAACTGGGTGAAGCAGTTACGAAGGTCACTCTAGCTAGACTGTTGACAGATTGCATACTAAACTGGGTGAAGCAGTTACGAAGGTCACTCTAGCTAGACTGTTGACAGATTGCATACTAAACTGGGTGAAGCAGTTCTGAAGGTCACTCTAGCTAGACTGTTGACAGATTGCATACTAAACTGGGTGAAGCAGTTACGAAGGTCACTCTAGCTAGACTGTTGACAGATTGCATACTAAACTGGGTGAAGCAGTTCTGAAGGTCACTCTAGCTAGACTGTTGACAGATTGCATACTAAACTGGGTGAAGCAGTTACGAAGGTCACTCTAGCTAGACTGTTGACAGATTGCATACTAAACTGGGTGAAGCAGTTACGAAGGTCACTCTAGCTAGACTGTTGACAGATTGCATACTAAACTGGGTGAAGCAGTTCTGAAGGTCACTCTAGCTAGACTGTTGACAGATTGCATACTAAACTGGGTGAAGCAGTTCTGAAGGTCACTCTAGCTAGACTGTTGACAGATTGCATACTAAACTGGGTGAAGCAGTTCTGAAGGTCACTCTAGCTAGACTGTTGACAGATTGCATACTAAACTGGGTGAAGCAGTTCTGAAGGTCACTCTAGCTAGACTGTTGACAGATTGCATACTAAACTGGGTGAAGCAGTTACGAAGGTCACTCTAGCTAGACTGTTGACAGATTGCATACTAAACTGGGTGAAGCAGTTCTGAAGGTCACTCTAGCTAGACTGTTGACAGATTGCATACTAAACTGGGTGAAGCAGTTACGAAGGTCACTCTAGCTAGACTGTTGACAGATTGCATACTAAACTGGGTGAAGCAGTTACGAAGGTCACTCTAGCTAGACTGTTGACAGATTGCATACTAAACTGGGTGAAGCAGTTACGAAGGTCACTCTAGCTAGACTGTTGACAGATTGCATACTAAACTGGGTGAAGCAGTTACGAAGGTCACTCTAGCTAGACTGTTGACAGATTGCATACTAAACTGGGTGAAGCAGTTACGAAGGTCACTCTAGCTAGACTGTTGACAGATTGCATACTAAACTGGGTGAAGCAGTTACGAAGGTCACTCTAGCTAGACTGTTGACAGATTGCATACTAAACTGGGTGAAGCAGTTCGAAGGTAACTCTAGCTAGACTGTTGACAGATTGCATACTAAACTGGGTGAAGCAGTTACGAAGGTCACTCTAGCTAGACTGTTGACAGATTGCATACTAAACTGGGTGAAGCAGTTACGAAGGTCACTCTAGCTAGACTGTTGACAGATTGCATACTAAACTGGGTGAAGCAGTTACGAAGGTCACTCTAGCTAGACTGTTGACAGATTGCATACTAAACTGGGTGAAGCAGTTACGAAGGTCACTCTAGCTAGACTGTTGACAGATTGCATACTAAACTGGGTGAAGCAGTTACGAAGGTAACTCTAGCTAGACTGTTGACAGATTGCATACTAAACTGGGTGAAGCAGTTACGAAGGTAACTCTAGCTAGACTGTTGACAGATTGCATACTAAACTGGGTGAAGCAGTTACGAAGGTCACTCTAGCTAGACTGTTGACAGATTGCATACTAAACTGGGTGAAGCAGTTACGAAGGTCACTCTAGCTAGACTGTTGACAGATTGCATACTAAACTGGGTGAAGCAGTTACGAAGGTAACTCTAGCTAGACTGTTGACAGATTGCATACTAAACTGGGTGAAGCAGTTCTGAAGGTAACTCTAGCTAGACTGTTGACAGATTGCATACTAAACTGGGTGAAGCAGTTACGAAGGTCACTCTAGCTAGACTGTTGACAGATTGCATACTAAACTGGGTGAAGCAGTTATGAAGGTAACTCTAGCTAGACTGTTGACAGATTGCATACTAAACTGGGTGAAGCAGTTACGAAGGTCACTCTAGCTAGACTGTTGACAGATTGCATACTAAACTGGGTGAAGCAGTTACGAAGGTCACTCTAGCTAGACTGTTGACAGATTGCATACTAAACTGGGTGAAGCAGTTACGAAGGTCACTCTAGCTAGACTGTTGACAGATTGCATACTAAACTGGGTGAAGCAGTTACGAAGGTCACTCTAGCTAGACTGTTGACAGATTGCATACTAAACTGGGTGAAGCAGTTACGAAGGTCACTCTAGCTAGACTGTTGACAGATTGCATACTAAACTGGGTGAAGCAGTTCTGAAGGTCACTCTAGCTAGACTGTTGACAGATTGCATACTAAACTGGGTGAAGCAGTTACGAAGGTCACTCTAGCTAGACTGTTGACAGATTGCATACTAAACTGGGTGAAGCAGTTACGAAGGTCACTCTAGCTAGACTGTTGACAGATTGCATACTAAACTGGGTGAAGCAGTTACGAAGGTCACTCTAGCTAGACTGTTGACAGATTGCATACTAAACTGGGTGAAGCAGTTACGAAGGTCACTCTAGCTAGACTGTTGACAGATTGCATACTAAACTGGGTGAAGCAGTTACGAAGGTCACTCTAGCTAGACTGTTGACAGATTGCATACTAAACTGGGTGAAGCAGTTACGAAGGTCACTCTAGCTAGACTGTTGACAGATTGCATACTAAACTGGGTGAAGCAGTTACGAAGGTCACTCTAGCTAGACTGTTGACAGATTGCATTTCATTTGTCTATAACAAATTGAATCTCCCCTTACTAAAGCCATTAAAGTCTGACTCTACCAGATCTGTCGCAACTTCACCTGTCTTCCAGTCTAGAGCTTTTATGGATGGTATATGTGCGGCTGCACCCTCATACCACTTATTACAAAATAGGTCTGGTCTCGAAGGGAAGAAAAGCCTTTGGCTCAACCGTACTCAGGAATATCCTTCCTTAGAGTCCACACAGGAGTTTATGTAGCTGGGGACTCTGTCTCATTAGTTGAGGAATGAATGAAATTTGACAACATCAGATAAAGAAATGATGTGCTCACCATAACATTCCATCTGTGTTGTCCATTTTCATTTTTCCTCAATTCCCCACCCACCAACCTCCAGCATTTTAATGTTTGACATCTGGAGGAGTGAGAAGCTTCAAGGACATCAGTGTCCTTTTTGTTGACCTCCAGATATGGCATATTATAATAGTCTTCCTGTCACGCAGAAAACAAGATCTGAGAGATGTTAGAGGTTGGTGCATTATGGGTAGGGAAGGAGCTTGAGAGTTTTTTGGAGGCCACAAGCGAGTGTAACTGCCGAGTCTGATCTGAACCGTGAATCTAAAGCCATTAGTTGAGGAAGAATGAAAATAGACAATACAGATGGAACATTATGGTGAGTTCATAACTTCTTTTTTCTTCAAGCCTTTCTGTTTCCCATAATACATTTCAAATCTGCTTTATAAGAGTCGTGCTAGACATAAGGAAGTAGTGGTGTATTCCCATGCCATTGACATATAATGAGATTAGTGTAAGTCACTGTCACCTTATATACTGTCTGTAACAAGACTGTTTTTTTCTTGAATGGCTCTTATTTGTGTGTTTCTTGGGGGGGGGGGGGTTGTTTTACAGCACACTGTGGAGTTACAGCTGCAGCGAAAAAAAAGTAGCTAAATTCCAGCCTTGTCTTTTTTGTAGTCTGGGATGAAGTGACCGTCCCCTCCTTCCACACCTTTGCCTCCGGTGTCAAAACTGACACTGTTCTGACAGATCCTTGCACTTTCATGTACAAGTGACAGATGCTATTATTTGAAAGGGAATGTCCTTCACATGCTCCCACCTAAAACTCCCACACTGCTAACTCCACACCTAAATCATCATTTCTTTGCCTACTTTAACTTATTTCAGAGATCTTGCTCAGAACACCTTTTCATAAATCTTTTGCATGCATGCCTCTGGCCTACCTTACTCATATTCTCAAACTTTCATTGTTTGTTTTTCTTATCCATTGTACCCATAATATTGTTTTCCTCTGTAATATTGTTAATTTGTCTCTATTCGTATGTATTTGTATGTCTGTTTGGGGCTTTTCCCCTCGGGTCTCCACTGAAAAAGGGTAATTCTTACCCAGCTGGACCAACCCGGTTAACAAATGCAAATAAATAATAAATAAAGTAATTCTGTTCCCCACTGGAAAGATTTTTATTTTCATTCATAGTTAAGTACTTCAGATTTTCCTTTCCTAATGTTTTAATGAAAGTGAACATAGTATATTTAAGCTAAAGCAGATTCAGCTGTATATCATGGCTGCCGTCAGTTGTTATATTTCCTTTGTTGACTAGAAAATGCTCATGCACTCAGCTCATGTAAGGACTGTCAGTGGAAGATGCCTTTCCAAAGTATCTGTGCACCAGATATGCATCTTTCTCCAGAAGGATGTCACAAGAAGGCATAAAAGACCTTCTTATAAACAGTATCACTGCACCTAGTTGATAAGTTTGCCACCTGCCTCACTTCCTGCAGAGAAGTTCTGATTTGAGTATATTTTTTTCTATTGTAATTACATGAAAACATATTTTCTGACTTTCCTGTAAATGTCACAGACATTTTCAATGCTACATTTAAGTAATTTTACAATGCATAGTAGTATAGACAACAAATATTTAAAGTTTAAGGCTTGGCGTTTCAATATTGTGATGCTACTTATGTAAATTTGTCGAAAGTGGTGACAACTGGCTTTGAACCATTGACTGAATTAATTGCTCTGTTTTGCTGTGAAAGGCCTGGCTACATTGGCAGCAGCTGTGAATCAATGTAAATTCTCTTCCTCTATGCAATAAAGAGAGTCAAAAACAGTTTCACACCTCGCTGTCTTTTTTTTACAGCAGCTACTGAGCTCCTGACATCAGCAGGACTAATTACCCGTATAAGATCGTTATCAGTACCTGACTACAGATTGCTGTGTCTGATCTTCGTGTTTCACTTTTGCAGTCATCACATTTGGGTTGTCTGCCTGCAGATAGCCCTCAGCCGGCCTGAATACCAGAGTCTTCAGATTTCTGCGTCGGATGCTGTCGCTTCTTCCATGACGTCAGGTCATCAGGGGTATAAAACATGCAGCCGACGCCATTCATAGGTTCATAGGTTCATAGGTTCATACTAGGCTATCTGCCCGAGGGCATTTACAAGCCTAGCCCATCGTTTTGTGGCTTACGCCACCCCTTTAGTATGGGGAACTATACCCATTATTTTGCTGTGCCTCTGTCGAGCAGTGACACTGAGGTAATCCCTGGGGTATATCTGCGATCTCCCATCCATTGGTCAAGATTTCTCTTGAACAAGGCCAGCGAGGTGCTCTGCCTCACATGTACCGGGATTTTGTTCCACAGCATAGGGAGTCTTTGGGTGATGAATCTATCCCTCCAGCACGTCCTATTAATAGCCGTGTCGAGGTTTAAGTCTCCGCCCTTGTGGCTCTGATGGATCTAGATTTTTGAGGTGAAGCATATTCATCAAATCTGGGTTTGACATGGCCTTGTATGTTAGGCAAAGGTCACCTCTGAGCAAGCGGTGCGAACTGAATAGAGCTGGAGTTCTTTCAGTCGGGCAGCATAGGACAGATTTTGAGACCCTTTATCCTTTTGGTGAGGAACTTTTGTGGCCTCTCCAGCTGCTGCAAGTGTCGGGTCAGATACATCCCGAATGGGGCATTGTACTCAATCATTGGTCTGATGAGTGATGAGTAAAGGGAGACTATGACCTCCCTTGATCTAGATGAGAATCCCTTCATGATAAGGTGGGCAATGTAGAAGGTCTTCCTAACCACTTTAGCTACATGGGTGTCGAATGACAGACTACTATCAACCTGGGTCCCCAGGTCCCTGATAACTTCTTCTGTGCTCAGTGGATTGCCACCTATTTGGTAGCTAGGGGTAACCTTGTTTTTCCCAAAGGGTATGACTATGCATTTTTGGCATTTAACTTCAGGCCGTGGCTCTGGCACCAGTTATCCGTTTCTGTGAGACCCTTCTGAAGGATATCTGTGTCAGATGTGTTTTCTACTATGGCACCCAGTTTGCAGTCATCTGCAAACTTTGTCAGCTATAACCCTCCTGTGTTTGCTTGTACTTGAAAAGTAGATGCCAAACAAGAGTGGGCCCAGGACTGAGCCCTGTGGGACACCACTTGTGACAGGCTTTGAGTCTGACATGGCGCCAGCAACTCTGACCCTGTGGGTTCTGTCACTCAGCCAGTTTGCAACCCATCTTGTGATGTATGGGTTAACATTTAAGCTGATGAGTTTTCAATGATACCCGAGTGGGGTATTGTATCGAAGTCCTTAGCCAGATCGAGGTAGGCTGTATGGACTGCCTTTCCTCGTCAATGGCTTTGGTGACTGTTTCAAGAAGTCAACCAAGTTTAAAAGGCATGATCTGCCTTTGACAAAGCCAAACTGGGTTGGATCCAAAGTCTGCAAATTCCCTATGTCTTTATTTATGAGGTCCATTATGATCCTCTCCATGGCTTTGCAGATAAGGCTTGTCAAGCTAATGGGCGGTAATTTCAGGGTCGGTGGAGGCACCGCCTTTGTGAAGTGGGACCACAGTTGCAGTCGCCACTCCTGGAGTATCCAGAGGTAAGACTTTGATTAAACAGCTGTCCTAGCTGTGGGTTTAATTCCTCATTGAGTTCGTGGAGCACACAGCCGGGGACACCATCAGGTCCCATGGATGCTGTGTTTTTTGCTTTGGAGACCGCAGTTCCCACTTGGGAGCTGGCGATGTTTGGGGGCTGCAATCGTTTGGTATAGATATCTCTCCTTTTCGGCCGGCGGGGGGTGAGAAGTTTGCACTGAACCTGTCAGCCAGTATGTTGGCAATGTCTGTAGGATCAGTAATCTTCACATCATTTTGAACTAGTTCTGAGCATATCTGGGAGTTTCCGCCTAGGTTTCTAACATAGCTAAAGAAGGCCTTATGATTGTCTTTTGAGTCTTTAGCTATTTTTCTCTCGAAATTTGCTTTGGATGATTTTATGAGAGCTCTTAGTTTTTTACTTATAGTGATCAAGGGTGTCTTACCTTTTAAGGATTTTGCTCTATCTTGTAGTAGCTTCCTCCTTTTATTGTAGAGTTTGTTTATGGCTGGGGTCCACCAGACTGGACGCTTGCCTTTGGTACTAAGAGTCTTTGTTTTGTTTGGGATTGCCTTATCCATGCAGTCCTGCAGGTGCTGGTAGAAGGTGTTTGTAAGTGATTCAGCGGCTTGAGTACTGTTTTCCGCTGGCTCAGGGGCCTTAAAGGAGACCACACTAGTCTTTAGAAGTGTGAAGTCGGCTTTTGAGAAGTTCTTTACTGTGGTCTTTTTTATTTCAGGTGGGGGTGGGATGAGGACCTCCAGCGAGATTAGTTTGTGATCTGATCTCACCAGTGAGGGGTATACTTCCGGTGTTGAACATTGTGCTCCCATGTTCGTGATGATGAGATCAAGTATGTTATCTCCTCTTGTGGGGATGGTGACTAGTTGTTCCATGGCATTTGAGTTTATGAATTCCAGGAACTTTTGGGCTAGGGTGTTTGGGCTTGAGTAGTGTTCCCAGTCTATATTAGGGTAATTGAAGTCACCTAGTATGATGGTGTTTGGTGATACATTTATCCCCTCTAGTGTTTTCAGGAAGGCCATGTGAGGTTCCTGAGTTTGTGAGGGTGGCCTGTAACATGCTACAATTTGCAGAGCAGTCTTGCCTGTGGTTAATTGCACCTGGATGGTCTCCGATGCATCGTGCGTTGCCACCAGTCTTGAGGTGTGGGTGTCCTTGATGAATATGGATACCCCCTTTCTTGGTATTGTCCGGATTTTGGGGCGGACGCATGATATGAGGTAAAACCTGATAGCTGGGGTGCTCTCAGGAGCCTTGAACCAGGTTTCTGTCACAGCACAGACATCGATGTTCTCCATACTGAGAAGGGCCTCGAGTCGTGCATTTTGAGATTTAGACTTCTGGCATTGAGCAGCATTACCCTTAGTTTATTTCCTTTTTGTGTTCTAGGGTGGTAGGTTTAGAATTTGAGCTTTGCCTAAAAAGGGCACTATGGGGGTGGCAAGAGCCTTTGCCAATATCCGGAATCCCAGGGGTGACAGGTGCAAGCCGTCCCTTGCGAAGCAGCGTGGCTTGTCCAGCATGTCATCCCAGGCAGACAGATACTGGATCCCCTTTGAATGACACCAGTGTTTAAGCCAATTGTTAAAGCTGATCATCTTATCTCTGTATTGTGGCATCACTCTTGGTGAAGGTAGGATACTGCTCAAGGTCAGGGTCATACCTGCCTGGGCTACATAATCAGAGAGCTCCTCAATGTCTCTTTTCATGTAGTCCAAGGAGGTGCGTCTCAGGTCGTTTACACCAGCGTGGACAATGACTGAGTCATATTTGTACTTGCTGTTGAGAGACCTGAGTGCTTGCGTTATGTGGCGGATTCTAGCCCGACAGGCAGCTTACTGTGACCTTCTCCTTACTCAGTCTGGTGGCGGGCCATCAGTGTGTCTGACTATGGAGTCACCAATGACTAGTGTGTCTGGCATTGTGTTTGGCCTTAAGGGCTGTGACTGTTTGACACTCTGACTGTGAGGTCTATGTGTTGCAGGTGTTGTGTTCTGAGGTGGTGGTTGTTTGGGTGTCTGCTTTGGTGGCCTCTGCTGTTTTGGTAGATTTTTGATCAGAGCCTCTGAGTATGTCTTTGTGTGTTTATGTGTATGATTTGAGGTTGTAATGGTGCTATGTGAGACTGGGTCTATAGTGTGTGTGGTAACCTTCTCCTCCTGACTGGTCTTGCCAGTCCTGTGTTGAGAGAGCTCAGCCTCCAGTTTGGCATAGTTGCATCTCGCATGTATTTATGTTTTGTGGGAGGAGGAGAGGGTTGTCTGTGTACATGAGGCAATTGTAACATTGCCTCAGTATTCCCAGGTTCACCAGCTGAGCAGGAGAGGATACTAGCAACTGATCCCTCGACATGCTAGAAGGATAGACAAAAACTTTAAAAAGATTCAGGGGCGTGGGTGACCGAGAAATAGGGGTTACCTTTTGGGGTACTATCTATGACAAGAGTGCCGTATCAAGGTAATAAGTACTGTAGGAGCAAGTGCTAGGTTTAACAGATAGAGAATAGTCTACTTGGAGTCAAGTGGAGATGATCTTTTAGTTATAGGATACGCTGATTAGATCAGTAGTATAGTTCGAGGAAGGTAGTTTTAAGGAAAATTTGAAGAGTGGACTTTAGGTAGCCCGAATAGTTTAAACCTGCTTAACCGGCTGCCCTAGTGTGCAACAGTGGCAGCTCAGCTAAATCAGCTTAACGCGTTTACCGTGTTTTATACCAGGGGCTGGAAAAGCTAGAAACTGGCCCAAAACGACCAATAAACTACTAGTTACTGGCTGAAACCTCACAAAACTGGACAAAGGCAGCTCAATGCTTCCCACTCCCACTGGTAAGCAAGGTAACTTGCTCTGCCCCAAATAAGGCAAGGAAACAGTACACAGGAACTACAACCAAAGCCCAGGAATCAGCAACTCTGAAACTGGACTAAACTAGTAAAGCAGGAAAAACAAGAGATATTCTTTCTCTTTTTTTTTCACAAAACAGGCAGAAACAGGTACAGCAAACACTTATAAATGCTATGAATCAGCTACTACAGCTTACACAGAAGAATCTGCTACAAATACAGTCAAATAGTAACAAACAAGGATTCCAAGTGCAATATTAAGTAAAATGCAGTAAAAACAGCTTCAATGTAACAGAAAGGCAGGAGAAATATAGTCGCTAGGTATTCAGATGTGGAAAGCAACAAAAATTATACTTAGTATCAAGAAAAGTCGCTTATTCAGCTCTCTGCAGCCTGGATTACTCTGCTGGCCCATGTGGAGTCTGTGCTGAGTAGGTACAAGCTGAAAAATGCGCGTTTACTGCGTTTTATACCAGGGGGCTGGAAAAAGCTAGAAACTGGCCCAAAACGACCAATAAACTACTAGTTACTGGCTGAAACCTCACAAAACTGGACATTACATCAGTCTTTCTTGCCGTGCAGTGCCCGAAGCAGAAGCAGTTCACAAGTGCTTGTCGGCTGACTCCTAAAATTTTCATTTTCGAGTTTCAGACCTGAAGTCTTCAAAAAGATAAGTACCCCGTTGGGGATCCTTTTTTCTTGTTCTAACCGATGTCAGAAAAAATTAACAAGTGTCTTGCCTGTGGAAAGAAAATATCTCATAGGGATTTTCATTCTTACTGCATCACCTGTTTAGGCCCAGACCACGAAGTCCCTCTCTGTCGGTTTTGTGCCTGGTTCAATGCCCGAACTGTTCGTCGCCGGCTGTTTTCGTTAAGCCATCTGACTACCGATCTTCTAAAAAAACGTAAGGATAAAGACAGAGACAGACCGCATAGGTCCATACCTGCCGATGACACTTCCGTTAAGCTAGTCGCCAGTCCGCCGGTACTCAGTGATTCTGCACCCTCAGCTTCAAACCCCGAACCTTGCAGCCTGGGTAATTTCCTGAGCTCACCTCTAGCGACCTTTAGTAAGCAGGTGCCGGATGTCATTCTTGAGGCAAGGAGGCCTAGTACTAGAAAATCCTATTCAGAAAAGTGGAAAAGATACTGTTTCTGGAGCCAGGCTCAGGGGATGGGCACAACAGTGCCCAGCTTACCTCATATTCTAGATTATTTAACAGAAATGCTCCACAAGGGCCTATCTTTCTCTTCAATTAAGATTCATGCCTCTGTCATTTCAGCGCATTGTAATACTGAGCCACCCCTCTTCTCTCTCTCTCTCATCCCCTGCTAAAACAGTTCCTTAGAGGGGCCAAAAATGTAAGACCCCCCCCTCCTCCCAGGAGAGCTCCCACTCCAGCCTGGGACCTTAACTTTGTATTGGAAAAACTCACTCTTCCCCCCTTTGAACCAGCTGCCACAGCAGAGTTGAAATTTCTTTCTTGGAAAACAGCCTTACTTCTAGCCATCACTTCAACAAGAAGAGCGTCTGAACTGCAGGCCCTCATGGCAGTGGAACTCTTCATTATCTTCCATGCAGACAGGGTTTCCCTCAGGACTAATCCGTCCTTTATGCCCAAGGTGGTGTTTAGTGTGGCTCTAAACCAGTCCATTCATTTGCCTACCTTTTTCCCTAATCCTCAAAATAAGGGGAAAAGGATACTGCAATCTCTGGATGTGCACAGACAGCTTCGATTCTATGTGGACAGAACTAAGCCTCTCAGAAAATCGGACCAGCTGCTAGTTAGCTTTGCTGCAGGTGCAGAGGGGAAGGCCATTTCAAATCAAACCATTTCCAAATGGATAGCCCATTGCATCCATTTCTGCTACAAACACCATGGGAAACCTACCCCACAGGGGATAAGATGACATTCCACCAGGGCTGCATCTACCTCTATGGCATTTCTCAGAGGAGTCCCTACCAGGGACATCCTGGAAGCTGCTACCTGGAGCTCTGTACATTCTTTCACCAAGCATTACTACCTGTCTATCTTTTCTGAATCCAGAGCTGGATTTGCCACAGCAGTCTTACAGGGCCTAATTGCTAGCCCTAATTCTCTTTAACTGCCACACCCTTCCTTAGCTTTGGGAATCAACTCAAATGTGATGAATGCAACAGTGAAACACGAAGAACATAGTACAGTTGTGTACACTTACCATAAATGTAGATGTTCGAGTGTATTCACTGTTGCAGTCCTGATTACCCTCCCTGCAGACCCCTGACTTCTCTTGGCTCTACCTTTCCTTTTTGTTTGGCATATATTATATCATGTGTATTTACTTTTTGCTGGGGGTGTTCCATACCATATAATTGTTCCATACCATATAATTGCATCCTATTGTGGGGGCACCTGACATCTGGGGCAAGAAAAACTGATGTAATGGTGTCGGCTGCATGTTTTATACCCCTGACGACCTGACGTCACGGAAGAAGCGACAGCATCCGATGCAGAAATCCGAAAACTCTGGTATTCAGGCCGGCTGAGGGTTACCTGTAGGCACATAACCCAAATGTGATGACTGCAACAGTGAATACACTCGAGCATCTACATTTATGGTAAGTGTACACAACTGTACTTTGTATGCCATGCAGCTGCAGACAAATTCCACTGCAAATTGTGTGAGATGTTAAGCTTAAAAAAGTGGGTGGTCTTTCCCTTTCCTTTTCACTGCAAGGCAAGGAAATGAAAGATCTGAAATTGTTGTTTTCATTTGCTTTTCAACCTGTGAGCGACACGGCTGTGTTTTCTAGCATCATATTCGAGCTCCATGCTCCTCCCCTACCCAAAATGCCCCCGTCTCCCTCCTCCCCCCAGATCTCGTTTGCCACTTGTTTAGCTAGCATCGTGGTCTGTTGCTCCAGGTTCCTGGTGAGTATTTTTAAAAATGTTTGTCTTTTTCCTACTTCTTTCTGTGTCTTCTCTTAAATTCTTATTTTGCTAGTGTTCCCCTACCCTTGCGCTCAGGCATCGGTCTTCTCTACCTGTAGAAAAAAAAGGCCCTCTCTTTCCCTTCTTTCTTTCTTTCTATATGTGTGTGTGTGTGTGTGTGTGTGTGTGTGTGTGATTTTTTTTTTCTGTGCCATGGCTGAGACCCCCAAGCCAGAGTTCTGGAAATCACAGGGTGTGGGCAGAAGCTTCCCCCTTCTGATGGCCACACTCTGTGTGTGGTTTACTTAGGGGTACCCCACTTGGACACCTCCTGTTCGATCTGCATGGGATTCATCCCCTGCACATGGATCGACAGGAGGAACAAGCTGATCCTCAGGGGCCTCGTTCTTCCACCTTCCTCTGCGACCTCTGCTTCATCTTCTACCACTGCTCCTGCTTCCTCCACCCCAGCCTCTGGACTCAACCTCCAGCTGTGAAGTTCAGGGATTGGGAGAAGCACAAGCACCAGGACAGGTCCAGGAAGCGGTCCCCGACCTTGCTTCCTCGGCCGAGCCTCTGGCCAAGTCTCACCTGGCTGCCAGCACGGGTTCTCTTCAGCTCCGTTCGCCATGCTTTTCCCCAGAGCTGGGGTTTCTCTGGGCCGAGCACAGTTATTGCTCTCTCCCTGGCACCACTCCAGGCCAGTTTTTGAGGTTTCCTCCTTCCAGTCCAACCACAGCCTCTCCGAAGCCAAGGTGGACAGAATGATACAGAAATTCATATGTACCCAGATCCAGATGGGAGTCTTGCCTTCCCCCTCCCCCTCTGGGGATGGGAGCAGGCAGTCCAGCTTTATCCCCATTACTCCTTTTCCAGTCCTGCCTTCAGTTTTGGAGTTCTTGAATCCGAGGCTTATCGGCATTGAAGGGTTGGCGGCAATGGTACCTGGCACCTCAACACTGACCATTGCCCTCAGTGGCTGGGCTCCGACAAGCTCAGAGCCGTAGTCTTGGTGCCAGATCCGAGGGGGTGGTGTTGGCTCTGAGGGTTTTGGAGTTGGCCCTGCCACTCGGAGTCTTGGCACCTGGAGGCTCTGCTTTGGCTCCCTCATTGACGTAGAGAGTTACGGACCCGATCTCGGCCCCAGCTTTTGGGATTTGTTCTCCATCTGCTTTTGACGTGGTGGAGAGGATCCTTTTGGTTCCATTGAGACCCCTGACGCTATCGTCCTTGGAACAGCTGGAAGTTTCCCAGTCCTCCCCAGAGACCCCCCCCCCAAGGAGGCTCCGTGGAAGCACACGTGAGGCACTTGGACTCCCCACCAGAGTCCCTGATAGAAGACACCAATTTGGAGGAAGGGGAGGTTTCCCCTCAGTCATCTCCGGAAGATGTCTCCTTTGGAGACATCATGGAAATCCTTTGCCAGTGTAGGGGGTGGTCAGTCCAAAAACCCAACCCGGACAAGTCTGTGTTTCTGGAGGCTTTTGGCACAGGACCCTCTTCCTCCTGGGTGTCTCCTTCTGCAGATCCACTTGTGGATTTAGTTACATCTCAGGCATGGAAGGAGCCTGACACAGTAGAGCCCATTCCCAAGCACCTCGATAGAATTTTAAGTGAGACGTCGAACAAGCAGCACTGGTCTAAGGGGTCCCCGGTTGATGCTATGGTGGTGGCCGCAGCCTCCAAGAAAGAAATAGCTCACTCAGGAGAGCTCTGTGGTCCATCCGCTGGACCAAGGGTGTCAGGCCATGGACTGTTTTGGAAAGCAGGTCTACCCTTCAGCCACGTTTGCAGTATGTGCACTGAATTATATGGCACATGTGATCAGACTTCAGAGAGACCTAGTCAAGGAGGTCGCTGAGTCTGCCCCAGGGTCCATGTCGAGAGAGGAGCAGAAGGTGTTCTCTTCCTGTAAAGTCACCCTCACTTCAGTTTCCAATACCTCTGTGCAGCTCCTCTCCCATGCTAACAAAGGCGCCGATAGAGCCGCTGATACAGGCACCGTCATCAGGCGTCACACCTAGCTCTGGCTTTGTGCATTCTTGGAGCCCTTGAAGGTGTCTTTCACTAATGCTCTGTATGATGGTTCCACTCTTTTCGGAAAGACTGTATGAGACATGTTGGTCCAGAGCGAGAAAGACGGGAAGACCTTTTCTTCTATCGGAATTCACTTCTCAACCCCTCAATGATCCCTTTCCCGGAATCAGTGAGGGGCGAAGAAGATGTGGTTCTGGAAGTCTTAGGGCTATCGCCATGATGCTCAGGATTCACCTTCCCCCAGAGGCGGTGGGAGATATGACAGGTGCCGCCCTCATTGCAGAGGGGTCCGAGAAACCAGGGGTTTTGGGATTCTTTCCCAAACAGACCTGCGCAGCAGCCCTGAAGGGTTGCCTGACTGCTCGTCTCTGGAGGCAGTCGGGGGACGACTCTCACTACACCCAACAGCCTAGGAGTCAGTTACAGATGATCATTGGGTGTTGCAAATCATATCCAGAGGATATTCAACTCCCTTCATTCAAAGACCAGTCCCGCCCAAATACCTCCTCCCGGACATTCCACCCACACAAAGGAAGGAAACAGCACTGGAAATTTCCAGGCTGTTCGAAAAATGAGTCATCCAGCCCGTCCCTCCAGACCAGTCCAGATTAGGCATCTATTCTAGGTTCTTTTTAGTGCCAAAGAGGACGAGGGACATAAGACCCATTCTGGATCTTTCAACCCTAAACCTGTCAGTTGACAAGACAAAGTTCCGGTTTGTCACTGCCCAATCCATTCTGCCCTTTCTGCAAAAGAATGACTGGGTGTGCTCAGTGGACATCCAGGATACGTACTATCGCATCAAAATGGACAGGTGGTCCTGGAGGCTCCTCTGCTTCCGGCTGGGGGCTAATAGTTACCAATACAAAGCGCTACCCTTTGGTCTCATCACCGCCCTCCAAGGTGTTTGCCAAAGTGATGGCAGTGGTGGCGGCTTAACTGCGGCTGCAGGGATTCCAGGTCTTCCCCTACCTGGATGATTGGCTCCTCTCTGCCCCCACCAGCCATCACCTCTACCAAGCCAGGGATCTCCTTTTCCAAACCACCCATCAGTTGAGCATAACCATAAATCTCAGCGATCCCTATTGGACCCAGTACAAACTCTAGACTTTATTGAAGCCTGGTTAGACACCATTTAGCGCAAGGTTTTTCTGACCCTGGACAGACTTCAGTCCCTTAGACATCATGTGTTTATACATTGTTATGACCCAATGTCCCCCTGTGGAATCAGTTCTTTGGGCATTGAGGTCCATGGCTGCCATGATTACCCTCATCCCCATGGCTCGTCTGCATATGAGGGTTCTTCAATGGACCCTAGTGGTCCAGTGGTTCTTACTAGATCTGCCTTTATCCCATCCAGTTCATGTGCCTTGAGCCTGCAGGGATTTGGTTCTGTGGTGGCTCCAATCCCAGATCTTTTTCTGGGTCGTCCCTTTATCCTTCCGGCCCTGATGACCATGGTGACCACAGACACCTCCTTACTTGGGTGGGGGAGATGTTGCATGGGGAGGACAGTCCAAGGCACGAGGTCATCCCTGGAGACCAAACTGCATATCAAAGCCCTGGAGATGAGGGCAGTGCTACTGGTGTTGCATGCTCTTTATGCCCATTTTCCCTGAGGGACGATTGCTATACAGACAGACAGTATGTCTGTAGTCTCGTACATCTACAAACAGAGAGGATCCAGGTCTTATCTCCTTCATCTCAAAGCCATGAGATTGTGGGAGTGGGTGATCTCCACCGGCTTTTTTCTAGTGGCAACGAACATTCCTTACGAGTGATCTCTGAATCCTTCAGTAGTGGAACAGATCTTTCTAAAGTGAGGTCAGCCTTGTTGCAATCTCTTCGCCTCTCCTTCCACCGCTAAGTGCAGCGACCTTATTTTGTTCTGACCCCCCTCCCTCTGGGGGAGCCCCCAAGAGATGCCCTGGTTTATACTTGGCACTCTGGTCTTCTGTATGCTTATCCTCTACTTCCCCTGATCCCAAAGTTCATTCAGAAAGCTCAGTGGCTGGGGAGATTAGTGATCCTCACTGCCCCCTTCTGGCCTCGCCAGGTATGGTTCCCCTCTCTATGGTCTCTTGTAGTGTGTCCTCCTTGGATATTAGATCTGGTTCCGGATCTGATCTCACATCTCTCAGGGATCCCACACTCAGATCTAGTCAGTCTGAAGCTTGCAGCTTGGCTGCTCCAGTTCCAGTGATAGTTAGGACTCCTGGACTGTCTTCTCCAGATTTTGGTAGCGGCTCACAAATCATCCACTAGGAAAGGTTACTGCAGTAAGTGGAAACGTTTTTTGATATGGGCGTCCCAACATGATTTGGATCCTTTCACTGCTCCAGTTCCTGCTATTCTGGAGTTTATGGCAGCTGTTTCCAATTTTCATATAGGAGACAATTCAGCTTCCCTAGTTTCTTCCAAGCTTTGTAAAGCCTGTTTGAAAGGTACCATTTTACTTCGGCCTCCAGTAAAGGACACCACGCCACCTTGGGATCTTACTCTAGTTCTACAAGCTTTGGCTTCTTCCCCCTTTGAACCTGCAGCTATAGAGGATTTGCAGTTTCTGTCTTGGAAGACAGCCTTTCCAGTAGCTATTACTTCACCCAGAAGAGTGTGGGAGATTCAGGCCTTATCTATTAAGCCTCCGTGTATGGTGTTCCACAAAGATATGGTGTTCTTACATACGAATCCTTCCTTTCTCCCAAAAGTGGCCTTGGAATCTAACATTAATCAGGCTGTCAATCACCTTGTTTTTTTCCCCAATTTTCAGAATAAAGGAGAGTATAAATTGCACTTGCTTGACATTTATAGGCAGTTGCTCATAGGCGAATGCTAGGCTAACTGCCCTGAAGGGCCATTTTAAACCTTGGTTAGAATCAAACCCTGTACCTTATGTCTTTGAGGTAAAGACTTTATCCATTATGACAAACCCGCCCAACCTTGCGTTTTTATTTGCATACAAGAAAGTCCTTTTGAAAGTCGAATCAACATTTTCCTTTTCTAAACCCTTCTTAGGGAAACCTGTGTCAAAGATGACTATTGCTTGTTGGATCTCCCAGTGCATAGTTCAGGTGTGTACAGCCAAAGGTTTATCTCCCACAGGTCAAATTAAGGCACATTCTGCTAAGTCTCTGCTACTTCAGCGGCCTTTTGGTCTAGGGTTTCATTGGATGACATTTGTTCTTTGGCAACGTGGGCATCCTCGTACACATTCATTGCTCATTATAAGTTGTATATCCTTTCCAGAGGCAGGGCATCCTTTGGCACCGCTGTGCTTTGAACTATCCGTTCATCAGGACCTCCCAGGCTCTTGTGGTGGCTGGGAACTGTGTCCCACAGGTTGAAGAGCAAATGAAAACAACAACTTCAGATAAAGATGTTATGTACTTACCATAATGTTCCATCTGAGTTGTTGCTTTTCATTTGTCTTCAGCCATCCCTACCTCCTTCCCCCTGCCTTTTGTGGGCTGTTTGGTGCATTGGGTGGATAAGACATAGCCCCTATTCTGGCAAGCTTTTGTCTTTCCTATGGTGCTTTCAGGATACTGTTACCAAGGTGTTAGGCTTATGGTTATGTCAAGGTGTTGTTGTCGGCAGCAAACTCAATCTGAGGGAAGGAGGGAGACAGGGGGCATTATGGGCAGGGGAGGAGCTTGGAGCTCGGATCTCATGCTAGAAAATGCAACCATATCGGATCCGTACCAGATCTGAGTCCCACAGGTTGAAGACAAATGAAACTCAACAACTCAAATGAAACGTAATGGCGAGTACATAACTTCGTTTTTTATAACTTACGAACAGATTTCTGGTACCTACACAATCCTGGAACTGTGCTGTAGGGAGAAAAGCAGTCTAAAAGTTGAGTTAAACTGTAGGAGAAGTTGGAGTTTTCCTTGAAAGAACAACTTGATGCAAAAAAGAACAGAGAAGTCATATTCTTGTGTCAGAGTGTTGGGTGAAAGAGAGAAAGAAAGACAGTGGCAGGCACCATCCTGCTATGCCCCCCCCCATCCCCACACCACTGTGAGGCCAGGGCTGGGAGAGGAGTAAATCCCCCTACTGTGGTAGCATGGAAGATTCCTTTTGGTTACTACCATAGCAGGCAATGGTTTTCAGTACAGTTTTTGTGGAGCTCACAGAAGTCACCCCCGTTCCTACCTCTTTAGACTTAGAAGTTCATTTACGTTCATTTACAGTGTCATGTGTCACACAAAATCTGGTTATGCACTCTATTGGGGAGCCTGCTGTGTCCTCAGTTTTTAATGAACCTGTTCTTTGTTTTTTCAGCCTTACCTAAAGGTATCAGATATACCTCTCAACTGTTCCTGGTTTTTAAGTATCTCCTGTGATTTTGATTAAAATTTTAGGTCTTTTCCTCTTAATGCATCTTAAAACTGATGACTGTTGAAGAAAAGGTGATGAGTTGCACTTAACTCTTTCAATCTTATAGCACTTTTTTGTATACTTCCATTTCACATCCATAGCTCCTTGTGGTGTCCAGAACTTTTTTGGGTCTAACTTCATTTACTAAGTGACTTACCAACTGGTACTAGGCAATATTAGAAAGTGCAAGGAGTTATTAAGAAAGTGACGCAAAAATTGTTAATCTGGGATATCCGACAGTAGAGAAATTACTCACTGTTCATCACTTATTTTTCATATCTTCATACAGGAGCAGGTTATTGAGTAGGTGTGGTGTGATATGCAGTGGTGAGAGACATGAAAAGTCAATGGCAGTGTCCATTTATATCACACTATACCTGATATATTACTAGTTGATTGTTAGTAATTATGAAAATAAACAGTATTTCCATATGTGCTTGATAATTCTAAAAACAAGTGACGTACAAACTGTTGCATGACATCAGGTGAAACCTTGAATACTGTTGAAGAAAACGTCCTTTTAAATTTGCACTGTAAGTGGCAAATCTTGAGAAATATTCAGTGTTAGTTGTACTGCTAATTATACAGTTAAGCATATGTTTTCATATTTCTGTAAGTATCTTAATAAACATAGAAAAATTTTGTGTTATGTGAAAACATGTTTGGTTAACAAAAATGTTCTCTAACAGTAGATGAATACAGTTTTTAAGGAATGACAAATTGCTTGTTCAAGTTTAGCAAAAAATAAGTGTGGGTTTGTGTGGGTTATAGTATATTATAGTGTTTATTGAAAGACTATGAATGCACTGATTACTATTACTGCAAAGAGTACGTCTTACTAATAACATTGCAATGTGTACATTTTAAAAGCTTTTATTGTGCACAAAATACTTTTGTTTGTCTTATCCTTTTTAAGTTTATTTTTCAGAAAATGCTTGATGTGTGTGCACTGCTAGAGGTGTGACATTCCACACCACTTAAATATTAATGTGTTAATAAATCATGCTAATAATTACAGGTACAGACTTCTTTTGTTTCAGAAAATGTATATTCATTCACATTCTCTTATTCTAATCAAGGTCTCAAGTTAGCAGTGCTAATGTTTGTGTCCCTGATTGTCCTTGGTTATTTCTGGATTTGTCCCTGATTAGTTGAGAGCTATGTCGGACACTGTTTTGTATGTCCTGTTTCTCCCCATGGATAGAGAATTGCTTTTCTTATCCTTATCCCCCCCCCCCCATCTTTCAGTTAACCCAGAGTGCTCCTGAATCTTGTTTAGCAATGTTTTATACCGACACATTAATGTTTAGGTGGTAGGATAGTTCTTACTTAATATGTTTACCGAAGCATTTCTTGGGAAGCCATAGAAATGGAGACGTATATCATTTGGCTTCTGGCAGCAGCATAACTAGGTGAAGAGGATAGCTGCCCTGAGCGCAGATGTCCACAGGCTGCAGTGCTGAAGAGCTGCCGATGGTGTGAGATTGAAGTGAATGTATCGTACCTGTAACATAGCAAATTGTATAAGCTCCTTATCAGTGTTTACTTCCAAGACCATTTAAGAAAAATGTTAGTTTGTTTAGTACAAGTTCTGTTATTTCATTTTAAGTTATGAGTCATTAAGTTCTGAATCATTTGTAATGTAACTGTTGAACAGAACTAGCATATGCGATCTGTTACACATAATATGACATTAAGTTCTGAATCGTTTGTAATGTAAGTGTTGAACAGAACTAGCATATGCGATCTGTTACACATAATAGGACATTAAGTTCTGAATCGTTTGTAATGTAACTGTTGAACAGAACTACCATATGCGATCTGTTACACATAATAGGACATTAAGTTCTGAATCGTTTGTAATGTAATTGTTGAACAGAACTAGCATGTGTGATCTGTTACACATAATAGGACATTAAGTTCTGAATCGTTTGTAATGTAAGTGTTGAACAGAACTAGCATATGCGATCTGTTACACATAGTAGACATACTAGCATGTGCAATCTGTTACATAATAGGACATTAAGTTCTGAATCATTTGTAATGTCTGTTACACATAATAGGACATTAAGTTCTGAATCGTTTGTAATGTAAGTGTTGAACAGAACTAGCATATGCGATCTGTTACACATAATAGGACATTAAGTTCTGAATTGTTTGTAATGTAAGTGTTGAACAGAACTAGCATGTGCAATCTGTTACACATAATAGGATGCATGAAAATAAATAGCAGCTGAGGGGAAATGTTAACTTGTTGCGTTGAGCATACCACTTATCTTTGTGATGTTTGCCTTTTTCAGTTTCAGTCCTACCTGCCACTTTAACAGTGATGCTGACGTGATCTGTGATCAGTGCTTGCCTGGATATTCTGGTCCACGATGTGAAAGGTAATTTTGATGCAACTAAACTTCTGATTACTTATCAGTGTTCTGTTTGCTTTACTTTCTGTTCCGTTTCGTAATTGAGTTGCCTCACCAGTAGCATCTCCCATGGCACAACACAGAAAAGTTTGCATTTCCAGCTAACACTGGTCAGCAGTCCATAATATCTGCTAATTTGAAAGACATGAACTGTATTGATGAGACCTGAGCAAAACTTTATTAAAGTTTTCTTCTGTGTAATGTATTCCCCTGTGTTGTTTACATATGAGGTGGTCTTATTTAGAGAGGGTCAGTGCAAGATTATTTTGTCCCTATGCTAACGAGGTCTGACCACACATAAGCATTCCATATGACTTTGTTTGCTGCATGAGGCATTCATGTTTTGCCGCCACTTGTGTTTAGAGCCTTCTCCAGTTCTTCTCTTGCCACTCGCATCTTGAATCAGTGTGGAAGTAATTTCATCTGTATAATGCCTCATGCTTCTAAACTGTTAATGTGAAGTTCAATCTCGCCGTTCATTCTTACACATGGGTTCGGAGCCAGTCCATCGGCTCCGAGTCGGCCGCTTTACTAGCTGAAGATCTCAGAGCAGCTCGAGGCCTGGACCCTATCCCATGATGTTCTCTATCCTACCTCAGATCTAGTTTGCCGCTGCAACAGATCGGAGGTCATTGGAGAGCTCGGGCCAGTTTATGCTTTATATTTCATCTTTTACTATTTGTTCTGCATTTCGCTGCATAATATTTCAGAAATTTACAGTTGTATTGCTTAATAGGCTAGTTAGCCTTTGCTTGCATTTTGTTTTTCAAGTTTGATGAGTTTTGTCCCTTCAGAGTGGTTGCTCTTAGGCCTAAGAGCAACCACACTGAAGGAACGAAACTCATCAACAACTGTAAATTTCAGAAATATTATGCAGCGAAATGCAGAAAAAAATAGTAAAAGATGAAATATAAAGCATAAACTGGCCCGAGCTCTCCAACGACCTCCGATCTGTTGCGGACAGGTTCTCAGGAAGCCTCTGCACCACCTGGTCCACATCCACATCAGAGAGGGTCCTATTTTCTTTATTAATCCCTATCCCGTTTAGCAAAGTATTAATAGGGTGTTCTAGCTTATTATTACTAAGCTAATAGTGTACTGGTAGCAGAAATTTTATATATATATATTTCTGTCTTAGACTTAGAGTTTTTAGTGTTGTGATTAGCTTGACAGTTGTTTCAGTGGTCTGACAACTTAGTATTGTTATAGTAGTTACAGTTTGCCGTGTTGTGTGTGTTTGGTTTTTCATTGCTGTTTTACTGTGTGTTGCTCCTAGTATGTATGACCACAAGGAGAAACAAAAATCAGGGTTTAGAAAGTGCCCAAAATGTGGGCAGAAGATGTCCATCACGGACACACATGTGAATTGCATTTATTGCTTGGGGCCTGTTCACCTCCAGGAGGATTGCTCTGTCTGTCACTCCTTCAGTAGCAGGGTTTTACTTGAGAGGCGAAGGAAGTTGGTAGATAGAGGCTTACTGAAGTGAGATTTCCAGGAGTCCTTGGACAAGGCGGACCAGACCTCCAAGTCTTCGAAGGGGTTGAAGTCTTCTAAGGCTTCCTTGGAGCCCCAGTCATCGGCTCTAAGCCTTACAGTGAAGGTGCGGTCGTCGGCTCCGCAGTCTTCGGAGCCGTGCACCGAGCCAGTTTTTCGGAGCCGGTCCCCAGTCTTGGAGCCAGTGTCTGAAACTTTGAGGTCACCTATCCTCCAATCAGTGGCATCTTCGGTTACTTTGACTCTTTCTTCGAGGACCCTCTCTGATGTGGATGTGGACCAGGTGGTGCAGAGGCTTCCCGAGAACCCGGCACTAGCTAAATTGTTATTGGCCTTGACCCAACCGATTTCGTGGCCTAAGACCATCCCACCTGCTGTGACTACTCCTCCTCCAAGTAGAGCAGGGCCTTGAGCCGGGGGAGGAGGATCTGATTGTGGAGCCTTTGGAGCCAAGGCCTGTTCCAGTGCCATCGGCTCTGTCAACCCTGACTTCTTCGGTTCCATTAGAAGAGTCTGGGAGCTGACACTCTCTGGTTGGTTCCAGGGGGGAGAGTCGAACCGATGGGATGGTTCTGACCCTTCCTCTCGGGGCTTCGGCACAGATGAGCTCGGCTCCGTCCTCTGGTTCGGAGCCCACTGTCTCGGTGCCGGGGAAGTTGCCATATTCTTCGGAACCGGCGGCTTCCTCTAGTCGGAGTAGTGGTGCCTTCGATGCTATGAGGAGGGTTATGTCTTCCAAGACACACACTTTGCCAGGTCCTTCCTCCTTCCTCCTCCTCCCCTAAAATACTGCTTTCTGCCTCTACATTGCAGATCCCTGTGAAGCATCAAGACCTGGCGCCTCAGGTAACCCCATCGGGTGACTCTTGCTCTACTAAGACCTCACCAGAAGCTCCCACTGATGAGGTTACCAGGAAGAGACTTTGTAAGGGGAGGCATTTAGACTCCCTGCAGGAGTCTTTGACATCAGATACCGACTTAGAGGAATTGGAAGGGTCACCACGGTCCCCCTTGGAGGAGATCTCCTTTGCTGATATCCTGGAAGTCCTTAAGCAGAGGGGTGACTGGCAGTCCGTTAGCCCTACTGAGGATGAGTCGGTGCTCCTGAAGGCCTTTGGGTCTCAACCTTCCACCTCCTGGGTGACTCTGCCCTTTGACGAGCTAATGGAATTGGTTGCTCGAAGGGCGTGGGAGTCTCCTGATACTATGGAACCAGTCCCTTGGAGCCCCAGCAAGTTTATCACCTCCCCCCAAGACAAGATGTTCCTCACTAAGGGAGTTCCGGTTGATGCCATGGTGGTGGCGGCGGCCACCAAGAAAGAGATGTCTGAAACATCTTCTACTGTCCATCCTCCTAATAGGGATTCCAGGACTATGGACATATATGGGAAATGCATCTTTAGTTCTACGACCTTTGCTATGTGATCTCTTAAATACTTGACCCATTTTACTCATCTTCAAATCTTCAAAGAGATCTCCTAAAAGAGCTAGGAGATACTCTGCAGGGTAGTACAGATGGAGCTGTCTCTGAGAAGGTGACAGCCCAGCTTAATACCCTTAATTCCATAATGAACTTGTCCATGCGGCTAATTTCCTATGCAGCCAATGGTTCGAGTCGGGCAGCGGGTTCAGCGATAGCTCTGCGGAGACTGTCCTGGATGTGCTTATGCTCCTTTGAGGAAACCTTCAAGTCTTCCTTTGTCAACTCCCCATTCGATGGCTCTTCTCTTTTTGGGCCCAAAGTCAAGGAGACTCTCACTAGGTGTGAGCAAGAAGGAAAGACTCTATCTGCTGTAGGAGTCCGTTTTTCCACCCCTACCAGACCATACCCCAAAGGGCAGAAGGGTGGAAAAATGTGGTTCCGAAAGTCCCAAGGAGCTTTCCAGAACACACATAGTGAACCCCCCTCCAGGGGCAGAGGAGGGGATAATAATGGAAGACGCCACCCTGGCAGCAGAGGGGGTCCGCAGAACCAGGGTGAGAGGGATCAGTTCCTTGGTAAGCCCCATTCAGCGCTCCTGAAAGGAGGCCCGACTGTTCTACTCCAGAGGCAGTTGGGGGTCGCTTGGCTTTGTATCTGGATGCCTGGCTAGGAATTACAACAGATTCTTGGGTATAAAGCATTGTTACCAGAGGTTCCATCATTCCATTCTTAGAAAACCCACCTGTTGGGAAAAAAATCCCACATGTTCCACCCAGTCTCAGGGATCAAGCAACCATAGAAATCCAGAGGCTGCAGGAAAAAAGAGTCATCCAGGCAGTCCCAGCAGACCAGATAGGATCTGAAACTTACTCCAGATTCTTTTTAGTTCCAAAGAAGACAGGGGACTGGAGGCCCATCTTGGATCATGGCAGACTCAACACATTTGTAAAGAAAGAGAAGTTCCGGATTGTCATGCTTCAGTCTATTCTCCCATTCCTCTGAGTGGGCGATTGGTTGTGCTGTATAGATCTCAAGGATGCATACTACCATATCAAAATGGCCAGGCCATCCAGAGATCATTTGCATTTCCGGCTGGGAGCCAGTCACTACCAATTCCGAGCACTGCCCTTTGGACTCACAACAGCCCCCAGAGTGTTCACCAAGTGCATGTTAGTGGTTATGGCTCACCTGAGGCATCTAGGATTCCGAGTGTTTCCATATCTAGACAACTGGCTCCTTACCGCCGCCTCCAGGCATCAACTAATTCTGTCCAGGGATCACACACTCAATCTCTGCTCTGTTAGGCATCACTATCAATTTCGAAAAGTCTACATTGTCGCCATCGCAGAGTATCTCCTTTATCAGAGCAGAACTAGACACCACCACCGCCACTGTAAAATTGCCCCTGGACAGAGTAACCACACTCTGAAATCAGGTCTCGGACATTTGGCAGAGAAGGAAAGTGCCGGCCCATCAAGTTCTGAAGCTACTAGGTACCATGGCATCTACGCTCATAGCAGTTGTTCTGGGACATATACACATGAGGATTCTTCAATGGCTACTCTTCACCCAGTGGTCTTACCAACAACTTCCGATGTCATTCTTAATCATGATTACGGACTCTTGCAAGAAGGATCTTCACTGGTGGTTGACCAGCCAACAAGTTACAGTGGGTCGACCATTTGTTTCTCCCCCACCACCAGCCACAGTGACCACGGACACTTCTCTGATAGTGTGTGTGTGTGGGGGGCTTTTTCTTGGAAGAACAGTCCAAGGCACCTGGTTGGAGACAGAGTCACAGTTGCATATCAATGTTCTGGAGCTGAGAGCGGTGCTTTTGGCATTGCAGCACTTCAACGACTCTCTGCCTCTAGGGATGATTGCGATACAGATGGACAACATGTCTGTGGTCTGGTACATCAACAAGCAAGGGGGAACCAAGTCTTACCCCCTGTGTCGAGAGGCCTTGAGAATTTGGCAGTGAGCAGTATCCACCGGGCTCTTTCTGATAGCAATGCATATCCTGGGGAAATCCATTGTGATAGCGGACAAACTGAGCAGAGCCATTCTGTTAACACACGAGTGGTCTCTCAAAGGCAAGGTTGCGGAGATGATTTTCCACAGATGGGGCCAGCCTTGTTGCGACCTGTTTGCATCCCCTATGAATGCCAAATGCAGAAGCTACTTTGCCCTGATTCCTCCTCTGGGGGACAGCCCAAGGGACTCGCTCCTACATGATTGGCCCCCGGGACTCTTGTATGCCTTCACATCTATACCCCTGATTCCAAAATTCTTGCAGAAAGCCAAAAGCCTGGGAAGGACTGTAATCTTAATAGCCCCTTTTTGGCCTTGTCATATTTGCTTCCCCTTCCTCCGACTCTGTCAACTGGAGGAACCTTGGATGCTGGACCCAGTTCCAGACCTGCTGACACACTTGTCAGGGGTCCTCCATCCCTCCCTTTGTTCCCTCAGACTGACAGCTTGGCTGCTCTGATTCCCAACCTAGCCAGGTCACACGATTTTTCTTCTGAGGTACAGCACATTCTTGTATCTTCGCATAAGGCTTCTACCAGAAAGTTGTATACTAGTAAATGGAAGCGATTTGCTTTTTGGGCCTCCCAAAATAACATTGATCCTTATGTTGTCCCGATTGCTAGTATCCTGGAATTCCTCTCTAAGCTTTTTCATGAAGGTGCTGCAGCTGCCACTATTAAAGTTCAATTGGCTGCAATTTCGAATTTGTACCTCGGAGCTGAAGGTTCTAATTTGATGTCTCACAGATTATGTAGGGCCTTCCTGAAGGGTACCATTCACCTTAGGCCATCTGTTAGGCAACCCTTTACTCCCGGGAATCTAAATTTTGTGTTGTCACGTATTATTTCCCCCCCTTTGAGCCTGCATGATCCTGCCAGTTGAAGTTTCTTTCTTGGAAAACTATTTGTTTTCTTGGTGGTCATTACCTCAGCACGTAGGGTATCTGAGCTTTAAGCCCTTTCTATAAACCCCCCATATTTAGTGTTCCAGCCAGACAGAGTATTTCTGAGGACTAATCCTTCATTTCTGCCAAAGGTGTGTTCCGAGACTAACCTGAATCAAACTATCGGACTTCCAACTTTTTTCAGTAATCATTCTAATAAGTTGGAGTACATGTTACATAAACTTGATGTCCACAGACAACTGAGATTTTATTTGGACAGGACAAAGGAAAACAGAAGATCTGACCAACTCCTTGTATCTCATGCTGACACTAAGAAAGGATTACCAGTCTCTAAAGTTACCCTTTCCAAATGGTTAACTGACTGCATTAAATTTATATATTCCTCGGCTAACCAAACATTAGAGCATGGTGTGAAGGCGCATTCCACTAGGGCTGTTTCCATTTCTGCTTATGCGGCTCGTTTCCCTTTGGACACTATATGTGCAGCTGCCACTTGGACTAAGCCGCATACCTTTATCATTCATTACAAAGGGGACAGGGCTTCCTTTGGTTCCACTGTCCTCAGGAATATACTCCCTTGAGCCACCCAGGATTAGGGTGCTTGGGACGCTACCCATGTGTAAGAATGAACGGTGACATTAAACAACTTCACATAAAGAAGTTATGTACTTACCATAATGTTCCATGTGAGTTGTTCATCTCGCCTTCATTCTTACATTCCCACCTGCCTTTCCCCCTCCAGGGATTCGAAGAACGAGTAGACTTGGGGTCTGGTGGTCTTGTTCTGGGACTTCTTACTCCGGTTGGGAGTATTTGTTAGGTTATATAGATCTGAGGTAGGACCGAGAGCATCATGGGATAGAGTCCTGGCCTCGGGCTACTCTGAGGTCTTCAGCTAGTAATTCAAAATACTACACAACCATCCAACTTCCACTCACGAAATACAAAAACCACAATCCAAATGAGAAATTAACACTGACAAAGAAAAAGATGATAAAATGGAACCATTTATTCCCCAAGATGTTCATCGTGTTTCACTGTTGCAGTCATGACTGTAGGGTTTTCCCCTGCCGGCAGGCAGCCCTCGGTCGGCCAGAATCCCAAAGTCTGGGTCCGGCTTCGGCTGTTCAACCATGCTCCCTGACGTCAGAGCGCCAAGAGTATAAAGCTGACAGCTGACGCCATCTTCTCCAGTCTTTCTTGCCGTGCGGTGATAGCAGTTTGCAAGTGCCGGTCGGCTGACTCCTGACGATTTTTTCTGATATACTTCAGTCCGAAGATTTTCTTCTCCACTCAAAGCTAAATACCCGTTAGAAACTTTTTCTTGCTCCACTCCGATGTCAGAAAAAGTTAATAATTGTATTTCATGTGGGAAGCAAATACCTCATAAGGATTTTCATTCTTACTGTATTCCTTGCTTAGGCCCTGACCACACCGTAGCTAGTTGTCGGTTTTGTGCTAGATTCAATCAACGTACAGTTAAGCAAAGGTACGATTTTGCTTTTTCATTACTTCGGTAGGCGCTTTAACTACAAAATGTCGTCGGATCCGGTTCCGGCTACCGGAGTTCACAAACGTTGCAAGGATAAAGACAGGCCTCCGAGGTCCAAATCTGATGATAGCGCACAAGCGGAGCCAGCTTCAGGTTCGGCCGTCATCAGTGAGGCGCTTTTGCAGCCCCTGTCGTCGGCCATTTCAGAACCGATGGCCGAAACGGACTCTCATGAGGAGCCAACCAGGCCTTTAAATATTTCTGTTGCAGGACCTTCGGACAATGCTCCTTTGGATGGGTCCGGAGCCGCTGTGCAGGTACTGGCTTCCGAAGGGGTTTTCAGGCCTACTCAGCCTCTAATAAAGGCAAAGCCAAAGACAAAGGCAAAGACTCCGTCTAAATCAAAGACTACAACACAGGCCTCCTCTGAACCGGCTCCCAAGTCACAGAAACAGTTACTGAAGATGGCGGAGGATTTACTTACTATGATTAGGGGTTCACATCCCCCTCCAGATAAAAGGCCAAGGCGGGATGTTTATTATGATTCCTCTGATCAGGCTTCTGTTTCCTCAGTTTCTTCTTCTGATCAGGAATATTCTTTCCCTCCTTATGAGGATTCTGATGCTGAAGAATCCATTCCTTCAGCTTCTCCCCTGAGGATTTCTCTTTTGGGGAAACTTTGCATGAAATGAGGGAACATTTCCACTGGGAAGGACAGGAGTATTCGGAATCTAAGAAAAGACTGAGGGATTTTCTTCTTCTTCCCCAACATAGACCCCTGGCTATTCCTCCTGTTTTGGATATTGTGGATGATGCCTTTTCAGAGGCTAACTTAACCCCTGACTCTTTTCCTCCTGCTCCTGTTAAGCCTGATAGATATTACAGGGTTCCTGATTCCCATCAGTTTTTATACAAGAACCCTTCTGCTGACCCTGAAACCATTTCTCAGGGTCCTAAGGGAGTTAAGGCTGCTTCTGCCAAAAATCCCATTCCTACTGAAAAGGATTCTCGATCCTTAGAAAGATGGGGCAAAAAGGTGTACACTTCTGCTACTTTGTCCATTAGGGCTTTAAACTGTCAGTTTCATATGCTTAAATACCAGCAATTTCTCTGTACAAAAGCTTACTTCCATTTCTGCCTGTGCAGATGATAAGGAATTACATGACTTATTGCATGCCACTGAACAAGTTGGGAAGCATGGTTTACACTGTGGATTTGATGCCTTGGAGGCTTCTTGTAGGGCTGCGGCCTCTGGCACAGTTATTAGAAGGCATGCATGGCTAAAGGAACAAAATTTGCCTGAACAAGTAAAGGCTAAATTATTGGATGCTCCTGTTCAGCATAATGTTTTGTTTGGATCAAAAGCTGAAGAGGTGATTAAAAAGATGGAGGATAAGGCGAAATCTATGCAAACAGTTAAAGATTTCTTACAAGTATAGCCACCTAGATTTAGCAGGAATTGGCCTTCAAAAAATTGGTCCTTTTCCACTTCAGACAGGCCACAGAGGGGTAGATATAGACGCTCCAGAGGAAGGCCTCAAACACAAGCTTCTCAAAAACTCAAAGGAAACAAACTCAATGACTCCTTCTGTTGGGCTACAGGAACTTCTTGCCTGGAAGCCCCTCTTGGAGGAAAACTCTCTCTTTATTATCAAAGTTGGACTCAAATAACCCAAGACAAGTGGGTTTTGGATGTGGTTTTAAGAGGTTACAAATTCCATTTTCATACCTTGCCAAGGCCAAGCGGATGGCCAGACCTTCTAAAACATCAATGGACGGAGGCCTTAAACCAGGTGGAAGCTCTTTTGGCTATGAATGCCATAGAACTGGTTCCACTTTCAGAGATGGGAAAAGGTTTTTACTCAAGGCTCTTTCTAGTCCCAAGGAAGCAAAACTCATGGAGACCCATTCTGGATCTGTCGGTCTTGAACACCTTTCTAGAGATTCCAAAATTCAAGATGCTTACTCTACAGCAGCTACTTCCAATGCTGTCCAAAGATGCATGGATGGTAACTTTGGATTTAAAGGAGGCATATTTACACATTCCCATCAGGCAGGATCGCAGAAAATACCTCAGGTTCAAGGCCGGATCGAGGCACTTTCAATTCTCTGCGCTGCCCTTTGGATTGTCTACTGCGCCCAGGGTCTTCACCAAATGCCTGGCTCCAGTAGTAGCTTACTGCAGACTCAAGGGAATTCAAATTTACCCTTATCTGGACGATTGTCTAATTCAGGCAGACAGCAAGGATGTCTTACTCCAGCATCTAGAATTTGTACAGAACCTCCTCAAGTTCCTGGGATTCTCTGTAAACCACACCATCACAACAGGTAACTTTTCTGGGAGCACTTCTAAACACCACAACCCAGATGGCATTTCTGACATCCGAAAAACAATTACAGCTGGCTTCAACTTTCAGAACCTTGGCAACTTTAACTCAACTATCTGCAAGGAAATTCCTGCATGCTTTGGGTTACATGGCCTCCTGCATCCTTCTCGTACCATATGCAAGACTACACATGAGGAAAATACAGTGGTACCTAAAAAGTGTATGGTCTCAGCATTGCCACAGTTTAGACATACTGATCTCCGTCCTTCCTTGCCTTCAAAAGGAATTTCTTTGGTGGTCCAGGGCATGTGCTCTAAACAAAGGGAAACCCTTCCGTCTGCCTCCTGCCACTCAGATTCTAACCATGGACGCCTCGGATTATGCTTGGGGAGCCCATTTTCAGGGCAATTGTCTGCAGGGCCTTTGGACAAAGGATCAGAAGCACCTGCATATCAACTTAAAGGAAATGTTAGCCATTCAGAAAGCTCTATTGGCCTTCAGGAATCTCTTACAACCAGGACAACTACTAATACGGACGGACAACACCACAGTTATGTGGTACATAAACAAGCAAGGGGGATCTCATTCCTATCCCCTTTGCAGACTAGCCATGGATCTATGGAACACAGCTCTAGCTTGCAATCTGGATCTTCAAGCTCAGTTTCTACCAGGGAAACAAAACTTCCTGGCAGACAGTCTGAGCAGAAACCTTTCGGATCCACACGAGTGGATGCTGGACACCAAAATATTCAGGATGATAACAGCAGTCTGGGGATGTCCTCACATAGACCTCTTTGCATCCCATCTCAATCATCAACTACAGAATTTTTGCACCAGGACTTTCCACAGAGAAGCTTGGAAAGTGGATGCCCTATCATTCAGTTGGAGGAACCTCTCGGGATATGTCTTTCCGCCTCTTCCTCTTCTTCCACGGGTTTTATTGAAGATAAAACAGGACAAGCCCAAGATGATAATCTTGCTGGCTCCAAATTGGCCTCGGCAGTTTTGGTATCCAACTCTAAAAAACCTATGCTTGGAGCCCCCTTGGGTTTTACCTCAGTCTCCGAACCTTCTTTCCCAACATCAGGGTCAGGTTCTACACTCTCATGTCAGAACTCTCAGCCTGGCGGCCTGGTTAATCCAGGGCCTTTGATTTCTTCTTTCCTACCCAAGCAGGTTATGGATGTCATTTTAGAAGCCAGACATCCTAGCACTAGAAAATCTTATGCAGGAAAATGGAAAAGATTTTGTTCCTGGATGCAGGCTCAGGATTCTGATCCTCTTCTTCCTAACATTACTTTAATTTTACTTTACCTGACTGATCTCTTACATAAGGGTCTCTCTTTCTCTTCCATTAAGATACATGCCTCTGCTATTTCTGCTCATTATAATACAGACCCTCCCATCTTTTCCCACCAGCTCATGAGACAGTTTCTCAGAGGAGCTAAGAACTTAAGACCTCCTAGATCTCCTCCCATTCCTGCTTGGGATCTCAACTATGTTTTGGAAAAACTAACCTTGCCTCCTTTTGAGCCTGCTGCCTCTTCTGACATCAAGTTTTTATCTTGGAAGACAGCTATCCTGTTAGCACTAACCTCTGCCAGGAGAGTTTCAGAGTTACAAGCTCTTATGGCTGTGGAACCTTATATTATTTTTCATCAAGACAGGGTATCTTTGAGGACTAATCCTACCTTCATGCCTAAGGTGGTTTCCAAAGTGGCTTTAAATCAAACTATCCACTTGTCAACCTTTTTCCCCACTCCTCAAAATAAAGGGGAAAGGATCTTACATTCCTTGGATGTACACAGACAACTATGTTTTCACCTGAACAGAACCAAGGACATCAGAAAATCAGAACAATTGTTTGTTTCTTATGCTTCAAGTTCCCAAGGTAAAGCCATCTCAAAACAGACCATTTCTAAATGGATTGCTCATGGAATCAGATTTTGTTATTCACACCATGGAAAGCAAATCCCAGGGAGTATACGGACTCATTCCACCAGAGCTGCTGCCACTTCTGCAGCCTTCCTCAGGGGAGTTCCTACCAAAGACATTTTGGAAGCTGCAACTTGGAGTTCAGTGCATACTTTTTCTAAGCACTACATTTACCTCTCTACTCTAAGTCTAGGGCAGGCTTTGCCTCTGCAGTCTTGCAGGGCCTTTTAGCCGCCCCTTCTTCTTTATGACCACCTCCCTTTCTTTCAGCTTTGGGATTCTACCCTACAGTCATGACTGCAACAGTGAAACACGATGAACATAGTACAGTTGTGTACACCTACCATAAATGTAGATGTTCAAGTGTCTTCACTGTTGCAGTCTGGGTTTCCCTCCCTCCTGTCCCCTCTTATTTTTACTTTTGTGTATTTCCTTTTTTTTTTCTCCATTCTTCTGAGGTGTATTTGCAAAGGTTATGGGACCTTTTTCATTTTGGGACTTCTGACATCTGGGGCAAGAAAAACTGGAGAAGATGGCGTCGGCTGTCAGCTTTATACTCCTGGCACTCTGACGTCAGGGAGCATGGTTGAACAGCCGATGCTGGACCCAGACTTTGGGATTCTGGCCGACCGAGGGCTGCCTGCCGGCAGGGGAGAACCCTACAGTCATGACTGCAACAGTGAAGACACTCGAACGTCTACATTTATGGTAGGTGTACACAACTGTACTTTCTGGTACCTCGGCTATTCGCCTTTGTGGAACAATTCAAAAGCAAAACACCATCTCTTTATATATCCATGATGACAATCATTATTCAATTAATTAATCAAAGAACAAATACCCATATTCTTAAAGTGCCATATATGAAAACAACCTATCAGATATAAATGACGATGAAAAGGAACACATAGAAGAACAAAGAAAATACTTTTGTATCTTCCCCTTACAAATTCAAAGGTCTCATACAGAAAATATACCCCATACCAATACTATAATCTAACTTGGTTGGTAGGTTATTTCCCAGGCACATCACTTTTTCATACAGCCGATACAGTAATTTGAAGGAGCTACTCATTAAGAAACTAGATTGCCTTAAGGATGAAAGCAATGTAGGCATGCACAGATGTGGACAGTGTTCAGTGTGCAATAGAGCTAGAAACTTACATGGTGTAAAGATCAATGGTAAAAGCTGTTATGCCTTTGAAAGGTTTGATTGTCAATCCCAAGGGGTGATCTGTGTTATTGGATGTGACTGTGTTAGGCCACTCTGGTACATAGGTCAGACCAAGAGGAAGGTGAAGGTCCGTATTCTAGAACACTTAGGGGACTTTAGGAGAAATAATATAGACAGCCCGGTGGCTTCTCATTTCATGTCCGCACACAATGGTGTTGTAGAGGGGTTTATTTTCAGTGTGTTGGCACGACCAAGGGGTTCTTTAGGCAAATTTAAAAAGGAATTGAACAAGTTGGAATACAGAATGATAGTCAATTATCATATGTTATATCCTAGGGGTATGAATTTAGATAGTAACATCACTTTTTGAATGGTGTTAGAGTATTGTAATGAACTTGGTTATTTATTTTTCATTGATTCTGAAAAAAGTTTTGAATTATTAGATGTACTTTATGAAATGTTTAACTTATTATTTAGAGTCATTATTGTATGATAAGTAATGCATTTATAAGAGTTGGATTATATATTTGTATGGGGTATATTTTCTGTATGAGACCTTTGAATTTGTAAGGGGAAGAAAATACAAAACTTTTTTCTTTGTTTTTCTATGCGTTCCTTTTCATCTTATTTATATCTGATAGGTTGATGTTATGTGATCCTATCTCGCCTTCATTCTGACTGATGGGTTCGGAGCCGATCCCTCGGCTCCGACTCGGCACGCTTATGCTATAGAGCGAGGCCTCTAATTGGCTGAGCTATCTTTATCCCAGGATGCACCACCACTAATCCCCCAGATCGCGTTTGCCGCTATCAAGCATAGACGTGGTCTCAACATTGGCTGGGCTAAGTACTAGTTTTTAGGCTTATTTCCTGTCACAAATTTCCTTTCTTTAAACGCAAAAGCTGTTTTAACAGCGATTGTTGATATATTAGTGTGTTTGGTGTAGTTGTGTGACTGAATTCAAAAAATTTTTAGTCAGGGAAGGTTTCCCGTTTCAGTTAGAGGGGCCTTCCCCTGTTATATTACTGTTACATTACTGTTTCTGTAATTTCTTGGGTCAAGTACCCGTTTAAGTTAGAGGGTCTTGACTCCCTCTCTCTATCTTTACTCTTTTGGTCAGTTAACTGTTAGTGAAAAAAAAAAAAAAGAAAGAAATTTTTGTTAAAGTTGTATTGGATTGTCTTAACTGAAGTTTACTGTTATAGTGTTCACTTTTATTGGTTCTTTGGCTAGGCATTATGTCGAAAGAACACAAACCCTCCGGGTTTAAGAAATGCACGAGGTGTGGTTTTAAAATGTCCATAACGGACGACCACGCCTCGTGCGTCTATTGCTTAGGTGCTAAGCATTTGCAAGAGTCGTGTAGAGTGTGCCACACGTTCTCTTCGAGAGTCCTCCAGGAGAGGAAAAACAAATTAATCCTGAAGGGATTAATCAAGCCTTCCTTTGAGGAGGCTTTATCTTCCTCTCCGTCTCCTTCTTAAAAGAGGAAAGCGTCGGCACCGACCAGTCAGTCGGAACCGACCGCTAAGAAACTAAGCAGACTTCTCCATCGGCTCCACGGACTTCGGAGCCAAGGTCGGAATGGTCTGCCTCGATGCCTCCAGCCTCGACCCCTCTGGTTTCGGAGCCGAGGTCTGGGGCATCGAGAGGCGGGTCACCCTCATCGGCTCCACTGATATTGGAGCCGATAAGGGTTATCGGCTCAGACTCTTCCCCCTCGGAGCCGAAGTCCTTATTGGTACCGAGGGAAATTTCCTTGAAACCTTCCTCGGAGCCGATAATTGTTGAGTCGTTTCGGAGCCGGTCCCTGAGCCCTTCGGAGCCGATGGAGAAATCGGTTCGGGCCCGATCGGTATCCTTGAGATCATCCAAGATGTCTGATTTGGACATCGACAGGGTGCTCCTTCGACTCTTCCAAAAGATGGTTTCGGCTCCAGCCCATTTGGCTTCGGAGCCGATGGTCCACTCCCCTACTGTTTTTTCCTCCTCCGACAGCTTCGGCACCGTTGGAGCCGGTGCTGGTGGAACCTGTGGAGGTGTTAGGGTCGGGCCCGACCCTTGCTCCAACTCCGGCTCTTGGGTCAGAGTTCAGTACACGGACTTCTTCCTTCGGCCCTGGGGCTTCGATTGATGCTTTCGGTCCCAAGTCTCCCTCTCGGTGCGTCGGCGGGAGTACCGTCCACTGTCGTGGCCACGGAGGTGGGACCCTCCCAGGATTCTGGTGGTCCCGCCTTCAGGGCTATGAGGAGTGCTTTAGCCAAATCTTCCTTGGCTACCTCCACAGTTTCCCCAGCTCCTTCCCTACATTTGGAGACTGGGTCGTTGGCAGACCCCCTGTCTTTAGACAGCGGAGCCCTGGGCCTCAGGTTACCCCTCTGGGGTTTCTCCCTCCTGGAGGTCCTTCTGAAGCCTCTTCGAAGAATCTCCCAGGAAGAGATCGTGCAAGAGGAAGCACGTTGACTCCCTGATGAGTCTCTAACATCTGACACTGATCTCGATGATGCAGAAGGGTCCCCAAGTCGTCCTCGGATGATGTCTCCTTTGCAGACATCCTGGAAGTCCTAAAACAATGAGGCGGCTGGCAGTCCAAACCTCCCTCTGCTGATGAGTCGGTGTTCCTGAAGGCCTCGGGCTCAGCCCTCCGCCTCCTGGGTGTCTCCGCCCGACGAGCTCTTGGATTTGATCTGTCAGGCGTGGGAACACCCAGACCCTGAGGAACCGGTGCCCGCTCGTCCGAACAAATTTCTCTCGGCGCCCCCGGATAGAGAGTTCCTTACTAAAGGTGTGGCTGTAGATGCTATGGTGGTGGCATCTGCTACCCAGCAAGATGTAGCAGAGGCTTCTCGTCCGTCCATCCTCCTAATAAGGAGTCTAGGAGCATGGATCGGCACGAAAGCGCACCCTTAGTTCAGCGGCCTTTACACTGAGGTCCTTGAACTACCTGATGCACTTTACGAGATTTCAGAGGGATCTGATTAAGGAGCTATCCGATACCCTCTTGGGTAACCTGCCTGAGGAGCTGGCCCAGACGGTTGGCTCTCAGCTGGCTACAATGTCGTCCATTTCGAACTCGTCCATGAGGCTCATTTCGTATGCGGCCGGAGGCGAGTAGAGCGGGGTACAGGCATTGCTCTACGGAGACAAGCCTGGCTCCGCCTGTGTCATTTCGCGGAGGCCTTTAAGTCTTCATTTGCTGACGCCCCCTTTGATGGGTCCTCCCTGTTTGGACCCAAGGTAAAGGACACACTAACCCGCTGTGAACAGGAAGGTAAGACTCTGACTGTCGTGGGGCACGATTTTCCACTCCCTTTCGGCCTTATCCCAAGGCTAAAAGAGGAGGGAAAATGTGGTTCCGTAGATCTCAGAAGCCTTACCCCTCTCAGCAGGAAGGTTCCCCTCCAGAGGCAGAGGAGGGGAAATTATCCGGAAGACGCCGTCCCAGAGGCGGCAGGGGCCCTCGCAACACTGGAGACCGCGAGTCCTTTCGTGGCTCTTCAGCCTTTCATAGTCCCTGAGGGATTGCCCGGCTGTGCTGCTCCGGAGCCAGTGGGGGTCATTTCTCGAAGCACCTGAAGGCCTGGGAAGGGATCACTCAGGACCGATGGGTGCTTCGGATTATTGCCGGAGGTTACTCCATCCCATTCTCTCACCCCCCCCCAGTCCAAAAAAATCCCGGACCCGCCACCCAGTCAACGGGATACCGCAGCCTCAGAAATTTCAAAGCTGCTGCAAAAAGGAGCCATCCAACCGGTCCCCGCAGACCAGATCGGATTAGGGACTTACTCAAGATTCTTTTTGGTGCCAAAAAAGACCGGGGACTTGAGGCCCATTTTGGACCTAAGCATCCTAAACCGTTCAGTCAGAAAGTCCAAGTTCCGAATGGTCACTCTACAAACCATTCTCCCATTGTTGGAGAAGGGTGTTTGGATGTGCTCCATAGATCTCAAGGACGCGTATTATCATATCAGGATACATCAAAAGTCCAGGAGACATCTGCGCTTCAGCCTAGGAGGCAGTCATTTTCAGTTCCGTGCGCTGCCCTTTGGTCTCACCACAGCCCCCAGGGTGTTCACCAAGTGCTTGGCAGTAGTGACTGCTCACCTGAGAAGTCTAGGATTCCAGGTGTTTCCGTACCTAGACGACTGGCTCCTAACTGCCACCCCCAAGCATCTACTTCTGCGCAGCCTACAAGCCACTATATCATTGGGCAATTCCCTTGGAATCACCTTCAATTGGCCAAAGTCTGTGCTGCGGCCATCTCAAAGAATAAGATTCATAGGGGTAGAGATAGACTCAAACCAGATGCGGGTCTATCTACCTACAGACAGAATTCAAACCATACAAAATCAAGTTCGAGCCTTACTCCCCAGGTCCAAAGCCCCAGCCAGAATGGTCCTGCAGCTATTGGGATCCATGTCTGCCACGGTTCTTCTAGTCCCCTTGGCAAGGTTGCACATGAGAATCCTCCAGTGGCTTCTTTCAACTCAGTGGTCCTTTCAGGAACTCCCTCTCAATCACCTCATATGGATCACGGAATCTTGCAAACGGGACCTTCGCTGGTGGCTGGTGCCCTCCAATTTGGATCAGGGGCGACCCTTTGTTCTTCCTCCTCCGGCGGCCACTTTGACCACGGACGCCTCCCAGATGGGGTGGGGGGGCATTGCCTGGGCAGGTCAGTCCAAGGCAAATGGCACCCGGAAGAGACTCCTCTTCATATCAACATCCTAGAAATGAGGGCAGTACTCCTGTCCCTTCAAGCCCTTCACGATTATCTCCCTCAGGGCGTAATCGCTGTTCACTCAGACAACATGTCAGTTGTCTGGTACCTGAACAAACAGGGAGGAACCAGATCCTATCCTCTTTGCAGAGAAGCCATGAGAGTTTGGGAATGGGCAGTCTCTACCAAACGCTTCCTAGTGGCTACTCACATACCGGGCAAGTCCAATGTCATAGCCGACAGATTGAGCAGAACCATCCTCTCTCCTCACGAATGGTCTCTGAATATGACAGTTGCAAGTCAGATTTTCAGCGAATGGGGAGTTCCGTGTTGCGACCTCTTCGCGACTCCCCTGAATGCGAAGTGCAAAGAATTTTTCTCCCTAACCCCGACTCCGGGGAAGAGCCCCATGGACGCTTTAGTCTATCCTTGGCCCACCGGCTTGCTTTATGCCTTCCCTCCAGTTCCTCTCCTCCCCAGGGTGATTCAAAAGGCATCTCTCTTAGGGAGCAAGATGATCTTAATTGCTCCTTACTGGCCTCGTCAAGTGTGGTTCCCCTATCTTCAGAAACATACTCTGAAAGGTCCATGATTCCTGGACCAGGTCCCAGACCTACTGATTCATCAGTCGGGACTATTCCACCAGTCCCTACACACCTTAAAATTGACGGCCTGGCTCCTCCTCTTCCGACGATAGTCAGGAGTCATACACTGGATCCAGATGTTGTTCACATATTATCTTCAGCCCACAAGTCTGCTACAAAGAAACTGTATTCTAGCAAACGGAAAAGGTTTGCTATTTGGGCTCAACTCCGGGGCCTGGACCCCATTTCTACTTCCGTGGCAGAAGTACTAAAATTTCTGACCTCTCTTTTCAATCAAGGCTCTTCAGTTTCTACCATCAAAGTACAATTGGCAGCAATTTCTAATTTTCATGAATCCATAGACCCGCCGTTAATGAGCAACAGATTGTGTAAGACCTTCCTGAAAGGTGCTGCTCTATTAAGACCTCCGATTTCTCATCCTGCACCTCCATGGGATCTCGATATAGTGTTTCGTGCCTTGACTTCTTCCCCCTTTGAACCGGCAGCTACATGTGATTTAAAGTTTCTATCATGGAAGACAGCCTTTCTAGTGGCGATTACTTCAGCCAGAAGGGTTTCAGAGCTTCAAGCTTTGTCAGTGAAACCCCCGTACTTGGTTTTTCATACAGACAGAGTATCCCTCAGACCAAATCCTTCTTTTGTTCCTAAAGTTTGTTCTACTTTATGCTTACAACAATCGTTAGAGCTTCCAGTTTTTTTCCCAAAATACTCTAACAAAGCAGAGTTTATATTCCACACACTGGATGTCCACAGACAGTTATGTTTTTATTTAGATAGGACCAAACAAACAAGGAAAACAGATCAGTTGTTTGTATCCTTTGCAGAAAACAAATTGGGCAACGCTGTCACAAAGGTCACTATTGCCAAATGGATCAGGGACTGTATTACTCAAGCTTATATTTATTCTAACAAAGAGCTTACCACCTCTGTCAAGGCTCATTCTACAAGGGCTATGGCTACTTCGGTAGCATTTTATTCTAAGCTTGCTATTGGTGACATTTGTGCTGCGGCTACATGGTCTTACCCGCACACCTTTGTTTCCCACTACAAATTAGATGTGGCATCTAGAGGACGAGCTTCATTTGGTTCCACAGTGCTCAGGAGTGTTTTCCAATGAGCCACCCGGGATTTAGGTGCTAGGGACGCTGTCCCATCAGTCAGAATGTAGGCGAGATAGGATCACATAACATCTTTTAGTTATGTACTCACCATAACTTCAGATGTTTGGGATCCATCTCGCCTACATTCCTAATAACCCTCCCTCCTTCCCCCTTCCTTGGAGATCAGAGGATATCAGAAGGTCCGAATCCTGTTGTTTCATCTTGAAACATCTAACAATGTTATATAAACAAGTTGTGCATGTGTGCATGAATGCGGACAAACAAGATCTGGGGGATTAGTGGTGGTGCATCCTGGGATAAAGATAGCTCAGCCAATAAGAGGCCTCGCTCTATAGCATAAGCGTGCCGAGTCGGAGCCGAGGGATCGGCTCCGAACCCATCAGTCAGAATGTAGGCGAGATGGATCCCAAACATCTGAATTTATGGTGAGTACATAACTAAAAGTTTTCATATATGGCACTTTAAGAATATGGGTATTTGTTCTTTGATGAATTAATTGAATAATGATTGTCATCATGGATATATAAAGAGATGGTGTTTTGCTTTTGAATTGTTCCACAAAGGCGAATAGTCGAGGTACCAGAACTTGGGGAATAAATGGTTCCATTTTATCATCTTTTTCTTTGTCAGCGTTAATTTCTCATTTGGATTGTGGTTTTTGTATGTCTTCAACTAGTAAAGTGGCCAACTGAACCCGTGTGTACGAATGAAGACGAGATGAACAACTCACATGGAACGTTATGGTAAGTACATAACTTTTTTTGATATTCTTCAGGTATACTCAGTCAGAGTGATAATATAGTCTAAACTGCAATTTGGGATTAGCGTAGGTAGTTGGCTCTTTAGTTACCACAAGTATCTGATGTTCTTCGTCTCACATTGCTGCAGTCATAATCTGTGGGTAGTCCGCTGTCCTCAATCGGCCCGAATACCAAAGAGCTGGGCTGGCATCGGTCATTGTCGCCTAGAGCTGACGTCAGTACATAGTAGTAGTACTTAAGCGCATGACCGACGCCATATCCTCAGTCTTTCTTGCCGCGTGGTCCGAAGCAGAAGCAGTGTTTGCAAGTGCCTTTCGGCGTTCTGAAATTTTCATTTATCGAGTTTCAGACCGAAGACCAAGTTGGGCTAAGTACCCGTTGAAATCTTTGTCTTTTCTTGCCTCAGTTATCCGGATGTCAGAAAAAGTTAATAATTGCATTTCTTGTGGGAAACAGATACCTCATAGGGATTATCATTCTTTCTGTATTCCTTGCTTGGGGCCTGAGCACGACGTGGTCGGGTGTCGCTTTTGTGCTAGATTTAATAAGCGCACCATTAAACGGAGATTAGACTGTGCCAGGCTTGTTTTCGGTAAAAGGTGTAACTATAACATGCCATCGGATCCTCCGACGCCCGCTACCGCTAAAAAGCGTAAAGATAGATCTTTGAAATCTAAACCGGATGAGTCGTCCGTTGCGGACGCCGGTTCTACGGAGCCTCTGGTTGAATCTGTGGATCCTGCCGAGGGTTCGGCTGAATCACAGGGGGAACCTTTACTTTTGCAGGAGTTGGCCTCTCAGGAGTTAGGCCCGGCTGAAGGTGCTTCTCAGGTGTCTGTAGTTCCATCTTTACAGAAGGTTATTAGGCCTTCTACTTCAGTGGCTAAAGGCCATGCTAAGGCCAAGCCTTGTCTTGTTGGCCCTGGTCATAGTTCTAGCTCTCCAGCCCCTGTTCCTAAAAAGCATATGTTGAAAATGGCGGAGGACTTGATTACTTTGATCAGGGGTTCTATGCCCCCCCCAGAGAAGAGGCCTAGGGTGGAGGCAGATTTAGAGGGAATGGATCTGACTACTCTGATTCCTCAGCTGAAGAAATTCAGGAATTCCCTTCTTATTCAGATTCGGATGCAGAGGACTCCTGTCCTTCTGCTTCTCCTCCAGAGGATTTTTCTTTTTCTGAGACTTTACATTCCATGAGGGAACATTTCAAGTGGGAAGGTCAGGATTTTTCAGATTCTCGGAAAAGGCTCAGGGAATTTTTGTTTCTGCCACAACATAGGCCCTTGGCTATTCCTCCTGTCTTAGACGTTGTTCAGGATGTTTTTTCTGAATCTTCCCTTAATCCTGATTCTTTACCTCCTGCCCCTGTTAAGCCAGACAGATATTATAGAGTTCCAGAAGCACATAAGTATTTGTACAAGAGTCCTAGAGCTGATCCGGAAACCATTATTCAAGGTCCGAAGGGTATTAGGGCTTCTGTGGCTAAGAATCCAGTTCCTTTGGATAAAGATTCTAGAGCTTTAGATAGGTGGGGGAAACAAGTGTACACCTCCTCTACGTTAGCTATGAGGGCTTTGAATTGCCAATTTCATATGCTGAAGTATCAGATTAGGTCAATTGAAATCTAAGGTGGATGCTTTATCTGAGGGTATAGAGTGTAAGGAGCTCCAGGAGTTGGTTCATGCATCAGATCAAGTTGGCAAGCATTCTTTGCAGTGTGGGTTCGATGCTCTTCAGGCTACATCCAGGGTGGCTGCTGCAGGTTCAGTTATTCGTAGACATGCCTGGCTTAAGGATCAAAATTTGTCAGAGCATGTTAAGGCTCGGATTTTGGATGCTCCTCTTCAATCTGAAATACTTTTTGGTCCTTCTGTGCAATCAGTTTTGAAAAAGATGGAAGATAAGGCTAAGTCTATGCAGACGGTCAAAGATTTTATGCAGGTGCAGCCCCCTAAGTTTAGTAGGAATTGGCCTGCTAGAGGATGGTCTTTTCCTTCTTCGGATTATCAGTCTAAGGGCAGGTCTAGACGTGGTAGAGGCAGAGCTCACGCTCAGGGTTCTTTCAGACCTAGGACTTGGAGTTCTCCTGCACAGTCTTCTGGTGAGGGCAGGGGTCAGCCCTTTCGTAAACAGACCCAATGACCTGTATCTTCCGCTGCCAGACCCTTCTTTACTGGCAGCTCCTCTAGGAGGAAAGTTGGGACTTTTCAAACAAAACTGGCATTTGGTCACCCAGGACAAATGGGTGTTGGATATAATAAATCACGGGTACAAGTTTTATTTTCACACTTTTCCTCCTTTCAAAGGCATGCCGGATGTGCCTCCTCAGCAAAGGATGGAGGCTCAGGAGCAAATTTCTTTACTTTTGCAGATGGGGGCAATTCAGGTGGTCCCTCCGTCAGAAGTAGGCCTAGGTTTTTATTCCCGTCTATTCCTAGTGCCAAAGAAAGGAAACACTTGGAGGCCAATTCTGGATTTGTCCATTCTCAATACCTACCTAGACATTCCAAAGTTCAAGATGTTAACATTACAACAACTTCTGCCTTTGCTAGGAAAAGATCACTGGATGGTAACCCTGGATCTCAAAGAGGCCTATCTTCACATCCCTATCAGGCCCAGCTGCAGGAGATTCCTGAGATTTCGGGCTGGTACTTCTCATTATCAGTTCTCTGCATTGCCCTTTGGTTTATCTACTGCGCCCAGAGTATTCACAAAAGTTCTGTCTCCTGTAATTGCTTTCTTCAGACAGGGAGGAATACAAATTTATCCTTATCTGGACGATTGCCTGATTCTTGCTCAAAACAAAGACAAGTTACAACAACATCTCCAGTATGTAATGGCAGTTTTAAGGTGCCTAGGGTATTCTGTGAACGAAATAAAGTCCAGTCTAGTGCCCTCTCAGGACATGTGCTTTCTGGGTGTGAGACTGAATACAGCTTCTCAGATGGCATTTCTGACCCCGGACAAACAAAGAACTCTTCATCTATACTTCCAGCAGTTATCAGTAATGTCCAGGCTGACTGCAAGGACAGTCCTTCAAGCCTTGGGGTTCATGGCATCTTGCATTCTAGCACTTCCCAATGCCAAACTGCATATGAGGAAGCTACAATGGTATCTCAAAAGTGTGTGGACTCAACACTGCCACGGTTTGGACACTGTCATTCAGATTATACCTTGCATCCAGAAGGAATTCTTGTGGTGGGCTCAGGAATGTCACCTAAACAAGGGACTCTCTGTGACCCGACCAGAGGCGAGTCAGATCCTAACGACGGATGCCTCGGACTTGGCTTGGGGAGCACACTTCAAGGGGAAAGGGATACAAGACATGTGGCCTCCCAAACTACTACATTTGCATATCAACATGAAGGAGATGATAGCAGTCCAATTTGCTTTGATGGCCTTCAAAGACCTACTTCAGCCGGGACAGGTGTTGATTCAAACAGACAACACAACAGTCATGTGGTACATCAACAAGCAGGGGGGAACCCATTCTTACCCTCTTTGCAGACAAGCAATGATTTTGTGGGAGACTGCTCTGAGTTTGTACATCAATCTTCAAGCACGGTTTCTGCCAGGAGCACAGAACTCCCTAGCAGATGTATTGAGCAGGCAAATTGTGGATCCCCACGAGTGGAAACTGGACCCTCAGGTATTCAAACAGTTGACCGTGGCTTGGGGAGCTCCAGACATAGATCTGTTCGCTTCTCCACTGAATTTTCAACTGCCAAAATTTTGCACAAAGATGTTCCACCCAAATGCTTGGAAAGTGGATGCTCTATCTTTCAGTTGGAATAACCTTCACGTTTATGCTTTTCCCCCTCTGCCTCTTCTTCCCAAGGTACTCTTGAAAGTCAGGCGGGACAAGCCTTGCATGATTCTAATAGCACCAGATTGGCCACGTCAGCATTGGTATCCTCTGCTGAGGAGTTTAATTCAGGAACCTCCTTGGCTTCTGCCACAGGTTCCTCATTTGTTATCCCAGTCAAACAATCATTTTCTCAATGTTCGGGTGCAGTCCCTGCATCTAGCAGCCTGGCGTATTCTGTGATGGAGCCTGGGGTCTCAGCTTCCTCAACAGGTTTTAGATGTCATTTTGGCCGCCAGGCGGCCTAGTACTAGAAAAGTTTATGCTGATAAATGGAAGAGATTTTTTCTTTGGAGCACAGCAAAGGGCTTTGATGTTTCAGTGCCTAATTTGAGTTTTGCACTACAGTATCTTACTGAATTACTGGACAAGGGTTTGTCATTCTCTTCTGTGAAGGTTCATGCTGCAGCCATTTCTGCTCACTATGATTGTGACCCTCCTTTATTTTCTCACCCTTTGTTCAAACAATTTCTTAGAGGGGCAAAGAATATAAGACCCCCACGTAGAGCTCCTACTCCTTCCTGGGATCTCAATTTTGTGTTGGAGAAGCTGACTTTACCTCCTTTTGAACCTGCAGCTACGTCTGAATTGAAGTTTTTGTCTTGGAAGACTGCTTTTTTGTTGGCCATTACTTCTGCTAGGAGGGTATCTGAATTGCAGGCACTCATGGCAGTTGAACCCTTTATGATATTCCATAAGGATAGAGTTTCTTTGCGAACTAACCCTACTTTTATGCCTAAAGTGATTTCTAATGTGGCCTTGAACCAGTCTATTCATTTGCCTACTTTTTATGCTGATCCCCAAAATAAGGGGGAAAAAGTCTTGCATTCTTTGGATATCCACAGGCAGTTACGTTATTATTTGAGCAGAACTAAAGAGTACAGACAGACTCAACAGTTATTTGTTTCTTTTGCTTTGGGTTCACAAGGAAAAGCTGTTTCAAAGTAGACTATTTCTAAGTGGATTGGTCAATGTATTGCTTTTTGTTATTCTCATCATGGGAAGAATGTTCCTGCTGGGATCAGACCTCATTCTACTAGGGCTACTGCCACATCTACTGCTTTTTTGAGGGGGGTAGCTACTAAGGATATTTTGGAGGCAGCTACTTGGAGTTCAGTACACACTTTTACTAAGCATTACCATCTCCCTCTTTATTCCAAGTCCAGGGCTGGGTTTGCCACTGCAGTTTTACAGGGCATGTTAGCAGCTCCTAATGCTATTTAGTTTTCCAGTCTCCCTTTTCCTTTGCTTTGGGATTCTACCCACAGGTTATGACTGCAGCAATGTGAGACGAAGAACATAGTACAGTTTTGTACCTACCATAAATGTAGATTATCCCTCCCTCCTTCCCCTCTATAGTTTGTGGTTGCTGTGTTTTTTTAGGATAATCTTTATTTCCACACTGGTAGTTGTTGGCTACTATTTTGGCTCTGGCCTTCTTTCATTCTTAGGCCTTCTGGCATCTGGGGCAAGAAAGACTGAGGATATGGCGTCGGTCATGCGCTTAAGTACTACTACGTACTGACGTCAGCTCTAGGCGACAATGACCGATGCCAGCCCAGCTCTTTGGTATTCGGGCCGATCGAGGACAGCGGACTACCCACAGGTTATGACTGCAGCAATGTAGATCCTCGAACATCTACATTTATGGTAGGTACAAAACTGTACTTTTTTCTTTGTTCATGGTTTATTTTTTAATTTTGTTTTTGTAAAAAAATGGAAAATAACAGGAAAAAGGTTAAGGTTTGAAGATTAGCAAAGATAAATTATCTGCTCTGATCCTATGGTTGGTACTATTAAGTGACTTTCAAAAACAGGGATGTAAACCATTTCCCAAAGTACTAGAGCTCTCCTTACTGTCCTTGGTGCCACAAATTGAAAACACCTTAGCATCACCTTTTGAGTATATACCTTGTTATCCCCCCTGTAGTCATGTTACACCTTAGCATCACCTTTATGAGTGTGTACCTTGTTATTCCCCCTATAATCATGTTACACCTCAGCATCACCTTTGAGTATGTACCTTGTTATCCCCCCTGTAATCATGTTACAGCTTAACCTCACCTTTATGAGTATGTACCTTGTTATGGCCCCTGTAGTCATGTTACACCTTAGCATCATCTTTGAGTATGTACCTTGTTATCCCCCCTGTAATCATGTTACACCTTAGCATCACCTTTATGAGTATGTACCTTGTTATCCCCCCTGTAGTCATGTTACACCTTAGCATCACCTTTATGAGTACGTACCTTGTTATCCCCCCTGTAATTGTGTTACACCTTAGCATCACCTTTATGAGTATGTACCTTGTTATCCCCCCTGTAATCATGTTACACCTTAGCATCACCTTTGAGTATGTACCTTGTTATCCCCCCTGTAATCATGTTACAGCTTAACCTCACATTTATGAGCAAGTACCTTGTTATGCCCCCTGTAGTCATGTTACACCTTAGCATCACCTTTATGAGTATGTACCTTGTTATCCCCCCTGTAATCATGTTGCACCTTAGCATCACCTTTATGAGTATGTACCCTGTTATCCCCCCTGTAGTCATGTTACACCTTAGCATCACCTTTATGAGTATGTACCCTGTTATCCCCCCTGTAGTCATGTTACACCTTAGCATCACTTTTATGAGTATGTACCCTGTTATCCCCCCATAATCATGTTACAGCTTAATCTCACCTTTGAGTATGTACCTTGTTATACCCCCTGTAATCATGTTACACCTTAGCATCACCTTTTGAGTATGTACCTTGTTATCCCCCCTGTAATCATGTTACAGCTTAACCTCACCTGTATGAGTATGTACCTTGTTATCCCCCTGTAATCATGTTACACCTTAGCATCACCTTTATGAGTACGTACCTTGTTATCCCCCCTGTAATCATGTTACACCTTAGTATCGCCTTTTGAGTATGTACCTTGTTATCCCCCCTGTAATCATGTTACAGCTTAACCTCACCTTTATGAGTATGTACCTTGTTATCCCCCTGTAATCATGTTACACCTTAGCATCACCTTTATGAGTACGTACCTTGTTATCCCCCCTGTAATCATGTTACACCTTAGCATCACCTTTATGAGTACGTACCTTGTTATCCCCCCTGTAATCGTGTTACACCTTAGCATCACCTTTATGAGTATGTACCTTGTTATCCCCCTGTAATCATGTTACACCTTAGTATCACCTTTATGAGTATGTACCTTGTTATCCCCCCTGTAGTCATGTTATACCTTAGTATCACCTTTTGAGTATGTACCTTATTATCCCCCCTGTAATCATGTTACAGCTTAACCTCACGTTTATGAGTATGTACCTTGTTATCCCCCTGTAATCATGTTACACCTTAGCATCACCTTTATGAGTATGTACCTTGTTATCCCCCTGTAGTCATGTTACACCTTAGTATCACCTTTATGAGTGTGTACCTTGTTATCCCCCCTGTAGTCATGTTACACCTTAGTATCGCCTTTTGAGTATGTACCTTGTTATCCCCCCTGTAATCATGTTACAGCTTAACCTCACCTTTATGAGTATGTACCTTGTTATCCCCCCTGTAATCATGTTACACCTTAGCATCACCTTTATGAGTATGTACCTTGTTATCCCCCCTGTAGTCATGTTACACCTTAGTATCACCTTTTGAGTATGTACCTTGTTATCCCCCCTGTAATCATGTTACACCTTAGCATCACCTTTTGAGTATGTACCTTTTTTATCCCCCCTGTAATCATGTTACACCTTAGCATCACCTTTATGAGTATGTACCCTGTTATCCCCCCTGTAATCATGTTACACCTTAGCATCACCTTTATGAGTATGTACCTTGTTATCCCCCCATAATCATGTTACAGCTTAACCTCACCTTTATGAGTATGTACCTTGTTATCCCCCCTGTAATCATGTTACACCTTAGCATTACCTTTTGAGTATGTACCTTGTTATCCCCCTATAATCATGTTACACCTTAGCATCACCTTTATGAGTACGTACCTTGTTATCCCCCCTGAAATAATGTTACAGCTTAAACTCACCTTTATGAGTATGTACCTTGTTATCCCCCCTATAATCATGTTACACCTTAGCATTACCTTTTGAGTATGTACCTTGTTATCCCCCTATAATCATGTTACACCTTAGCATCACCTTTATGAGTACGTACCTTGTTATCCCCCCTGTAATCATGTTACAGCTTAAACTCACCTTTATGAATATGTACCTTGTTATCCCCCCTGTAATCATGTTACCTGAAGGGACATCCAGGGTAGATGAGCCTTTCTGTCCAGCAGTGTTTATTCAAGCAAGTCTCACCATAGTTGCATCTACTATCTCAGTGGAGCTTTTCTCCCCAGGCCTCCACTGAAAATGGACATATATCCAGCTGAATAAATAAATAAATAAATAAATTACTTTGGCCTGTGTCTGAATTCAGATTTCCCCTGGCTGTAAGACCTTTACAAGAAGGACTAGTACAGGAAAACAAATAGAAACAGTAAGTACTTTATGTCACACCTTCTTTGGACCAATAGCAGTCAGTGTACATAGTAGAGACATGCACTTTTACAGGCGACTTCAGTTCAGGAAGATAACATGAAATACAAAGGCTTGATTTATCCAGTGAAGAGAAGGATTTTATGTGTGCATATACACATTCCTACTTAGGATTTCGATAGTGAGAATTCTTCTCTCAGTTTTCAAGTTGTCTCATGGAAGGTGTTTTCTTTTTAGAGATGTTAATTTTTATATAATATACTTACTTTTTCACTTAGTCTGTAATCCTCCTCCAGAGAAGAGATGCAGAGAAGATGAGACTTCCTGACGCATAGGGTGCAGTGCAATCACTTTAATATACTTTTAAGTATACCCTTGGAGCAAATTGTCAATGTTCACATTCACATTCTCCAGCACCTAAAAAGATAACAGGATGATTGCCTTCTTTTTTATTGTATTATTTATTTATTTGCATTTGTAAACTGGAAAGAGCACTGATCCACATGGACCTTTTCAGACTTAGCCCAAGAGAACTCTATTTATATGACTTGCTCAGAGTCACAAAATAGGCATATGGAGGCTGTAGAAATGAAACCCTGGACTACAGGATAAAGCTCATTATCAGGTCATACTGTTAACCTTCATTGCTTATTGACAAACTATCATTTAGAGTGACATCACAATGGCAGATCGTACAGCTGTCTCAGCATTTAATGGAAAAACTGTTTCTTTTGCATCTTTAACATTTGCTAAGGATTCTAGGTTATTTGATAGACACACACATCTATCACCTTAGCTCCTTAGCTGTTACAGCATTAAACTGTTTTGCTCACGCAGTTTCTTAGCAGAGTTCCTTTCTAGAGAAGATTCAGGAAAGTGCACAGTCTTTTCCTGTCAGCATTGTTTTAGTAGAATAATTAAGTTGCTGCGGTAATCAGAATGTAAGTTCAGAGACTGAAATGTGCATACAGTGCATACGCTTTACTAGGAGCTGCCATACTAAGAATAGTTCCAAGATAACATGCTTGGTTTACAACAGTCTTGCAGTGATTATGTCACATCTAGATTATTTGATGGCTACCATAACACAAAATGTTTGGTCAGCCAGCAAATTACGTTGTTGATTTCAAAAAGAAAGGCGAAACCAGATCTTCATTCATGGAAATGTATATGCCTCCTATGCCTTACTATCAGAAAATGTTCACTACATGTAAGAAACTGATGTTAAGTTGTCTATCTCGCCTTCATTCTTGCTGGATGGGTTCGGAGCCGACCTCGGCTCGCCACTCTAAAGCTCGAGAGTTGGTTCCACCGGCTCGAGGCTCCCTTATATCCCACAATGCTAGGCGAGAGTTACCCCAGATCTCGCTTTGCGCTACAGCTTCGAGGTTGGTTGTTCTACCGGTTCCTGGTGAGTTTAAGCTTTTTTCTATTAAAAGTCACTCTGTTTCCCCTTTTTTTAGTTTAATTTTTGTCCTATTAGTGTAGTTCAGTGTACTTTATCCCCGAACTAATATTTCCCGTTTCTTTCTTTGAAAGAACTTTTAGTTTTTCCCTTGGGCCTTGGGCCTTCCCTTCCCTAGGGAGTGTTTGTGTAGTTTAAGCTACTGTTTATTGTACTTATTGTACTTTATTTTTTTAGTATTTCTACTAAAGTAAAATTTCTGACAGGGTATAACTGGTGTGTTTGTGTGTGTGTTTGTGTTCACCAGTTAGGCTATGTTTAAGGAAGCAAAGGTCTCCGGATTCAAGAAGTGTGATGCGTGCTGTCAGAAAATGTCTCTGACAGACGCTCACACTTCTTGTGTCTATTGTCTGGGGCCTTTGCACCTGCAGGACTCCTGTGCTGTTTGCCATGGCTTCAGCCCCAGGGTCCTGCAGGAAAGGAAAAACAAGCTCATTTTGAGAGGCTTGTTGAAGCCTGAGGATTCCCTGTCTGTCTCAACAGGGAAACCCTCCAAGGCATCGAGGTCCTCGGCTCCGGCTTCTGAGCCGAGACCTCAGGTTGTTCAACCTTTGCCTTTGTCGGCTCCGGCTGGAGCCGATAAGACTCAGTCCACAGTTTCTGTGGCTCCTCGCTCCGGCGAGCCGAGGTTATCGAGGTACCGGTGTCGGCTCCGACAAGATCTTCGGAGCCGACAACCAGAAAGAGGTCTAGGTCACCTTCTCTTGGCTCCGTTCATTCGGCTCCAGGTTCTCCCCTGCTGTCTGAACGGAGCCAAAGGTCTCATTCCTCTAGGTCATCGAGGTTGTCGATCATGACCTTCAGAGGGTGGTGAGTCGACTACTTAAGTCTGAGGCACTGGCCCAGATGCTTCAGAGCCCGACTCATCAGTCGGTGCCTGTTCCAGTCCATCAACTCCTTCCTCCTTCGACTCTCTTGAGCTCGGAGCCGGGTCGTGTCGGAACCGAGACTGTGGTCACCTCGGGCCGAGACAATTGTCTTCGGCTCCGTCGGCTCCGCTTTTCTTCCATGGAGGAATCTCGGCGCCGGACTTCCCTCGTCGGCTCCGAGGGGTGAGTGGCATCGGACCCTTGTCCGACCCCTCTCCTCTCGGTGCTTGGCTGGTGAGTTCGGCTCCGACATCGCCTCGGAGCCATCACTGTCGGTGCCGAGGGTCTTTAGCTCCTCGGAGCGGGACCTCTGGCTCTGCCTGACAGGGGTGCTTTCGAGGTCATGCGGAGTGTGTTAGAGCCTGGCTCTACTCCACAGTCGGCTCCGTCAGCCCCTCCCTCTATGCTGCCTCAGGGTAAGTCGACTCACTCCCTCATCCCGGACCGCAGAGAGCCAACTCCTCAGGAGCCCCTGTGGGGATTTCATCCTCTTCGAGGCCTCTCCTGATTTGGCAGAAGAGCCCCTCGAAGAGGAAGTGCAAGAGGAAGCACATTGACTCACCTGAGTCTATCACGTCCGACACAGATCTGGATGATTCTGAGGGTTCCCCGTTCCCCTTCTGAAGATGTCTCCTTTGCAGACATACTAGAGATCCTTAAACAGAGGGAAATTGGCCAGCCCTCAACCCTTCGGAGGACGAATCTGTGTATCTTGAGGCGTTTGGCTCGTCCTTCCACCTCCTGGGTGTCCCCCTTCACCCCTTATGCAGGTGGTTGCAAAAAGGCATGGACGGCTCCTGATTCAGTGGACCCCACTCCCAGGAGACCCTCCAAATTCATCACAGCTCCAGCAGACAAGGAATTTTTATCAAAAGGAGTCTCTGTGGATGCTATGGTGGTAGCTGCCGCCACAAAGAAGGAACTGGCTGATCCTTCAGTGCCTGTCCATCCACCTAACAAGGAATCTAGGTCCATGGATAGGTACGGGAAGCGGATGTTCTCCTCAGCGACATTTACCATGCGTTCGCTGAATTACCTGTGCCATTTCACTCGTCTTCAAAGAGACTTGATCAAAGAAGCGAGTGAAATGCTAAAGGACCCTACAGCTGCGGGTTTCAAGAAAAATGAACACGCAGCTGGCTATCCTTAATTCTATTTCCAACTCCTCCATGCCTCCTCTCTTATGCGGCCGATGGAGCGAGCAGAGCCGCAGGAACAGGGTAGCCTTACGTAGGCACGCCTGGATGCGGCTATGCAATTTTGCGGAACCTTTCAAGACGTCTTTCACAAACTCCCCTTTTGATGGATCATCCTTTTGGTCCACAAGTGAAAGAAACCCTGACTAGGTGCGAGACGGATGGCAAGACCCTTTCTGCCGTCGGAGTCCGTTTTCCACTCCTTCTAGGCCTTACCCCAAAGGCCAGAAGGGAAAGATGTGGTTCCGTAAACAATCTCAAGGGACTTCGCCTGACGACAGAGTCGGTTCCCGCCAGAGGCAGAGGGGGAACAACAATGGTAGACGCCCCTAGAGGCAGAGGGTCCGCAGAACCAGGGCAATCGAGAAACGTCTTCCGATAAGCCTTTTCAGCATCCCTGAGTTGTTGCCCGACTGCCCATCTTCGAGGCAGTCGGGGAAGATTGTCACTGTACCCAGAAGCCTGGCTATCCCTGACAAAGGACAAATGGGTACAGTCCATCATTTCGAAGGTTATTCTATTCCCTTTCTTCGTTTCCAAGTCAATCAAAAATCCCTTCCAGAAGTTCCACCCGCTCAAAGGGATATAGCAGCTTTGGAAATTTCAAAACTGCTTGCAAAAGAGCTATTCAGCCAGTGCCAGCAGACCAACTAGGATCCGGAATCTACTCAAGGTTCTTTTTAGTTCCAAAGAAAACAGGGGACTGGAGACCAATTTTGGATCTCAGTATCTTGAACAGATCGGTCAAGAAAACAAGATTTCGGATGGTCACGCTGCAATCCATTCTTCCCCTATTGGGAAAAGGAAACTGGATGTGCTCTATAGACCTTCAGGGCCAGCGTACTATCACATAAAATGAACACAGGCTCCAGAAGATTCCTCCGCTTCAGGCTGGGAACCAGTCATTTTCAATTCAGGGCCCTGCCCTTTGGTCTCACCACTGCCCCCCGGGTGTTTACCAAATGCATGGCAGTGGTAGCTTCTCACCTGAGACGACAAGGATTCCAGGTGTTTCCATATTTGGACGACTGGCTCCTCACAGCTCCCACCAAGCATCTCCTTCTGATGGCCAGAGATTACACTTTTCGCGTCTGTCAAAAACTGGGTATCTCAATAAATTGCGAAAAGTCTGTTTTGTCGCCTTGTCGTACTATTACCTACATAGGCACAAATTTAGATACTGTAAACATTTCTGCAACACTAACGAACCAAAGGATATCAGACATTCAAAAATTGGTGTCACTTCTTCTCAACAACAACAGAGCCAAAGCCAGGTTAGTTCTAAAGGTGTTGGGAATTATGGCAGCGCCATACCTCTTCTCCCATTGGCCAGATACCACATGCGGATCCTTCAGTGGATGCTCTTTTCTCAATGGTCATACCAGGAACTTCCAATGTCTCACACCATTATGATCACATAGCGCAAAGCATCTCATGTGGTGGATGTCTTCCCCAGCTCCTGTTGGGAGACCATTTGTCCCACCTCCTCCGGTTGCTACTCTGACAACGGATGCCTCCCTGATCGGGTGGGGGGGCATTATCAGGGCAGGACAGTCCAGGGCACATGGCAACCAAACGAATGCCACTTGCACATAAATGTTCTGGAGATGAGAGCAGTGCTTTTAGCGTTGCAAGCCCTTCAAGACTCTCTTCCCTTGGGAGCGATTGCAATCCAGACAGACAATATGTCTGTAGTGTGGTACATCAACAAACAAAGCGGAACCAGATCATACCCCTGTGTCGAGAAGCACTCAGACTGTGGCAATGGGCGATTTCTTCTCAGCGTTTTCTGATAGCAACGCACATCCCGGAAGTCCAATCACATTGCGGACAAGTTGAGCAGAGCTATTCTCATGCCTCACGAGTGGTCTCTGAAAGACTCTGTGGTGAGAGAAATTTTTCTCAAGTGGGGTCAGCCTTGCTGCGATCTTTTGCTACTCCCCAAAACAGCAAGTGCAGAGAATACTTCACTCTATTCCCTTTACCAGGCCAACCCAGCAGGGACGCCTAGTCCAAGTTTGGCCCGGGGACTTCTGTATGCATTTCCTCCTTCCCACTGATCTGTAAAGTAATACAGAAAGCTATCGCTCAGAAGGCCTCATTGATCCTCATTGCTCCTTACTGGCCTCGACAAGTGTGGTTCCCCTTTCTACATCGATTTCTTTTGGAGCGACCGTGGAATCTGGACCTAGTTCCAGATCTTTTGATCCATCAGTCGGGTCAGTTTCATCGCTCCCTCCCCTCTCTGAACCTCACTGCTTGGTTCCTCCAGTTCCAACCTTAGCCAGGCTTCCTCAATTATCTCACTCAGTTAGAGATATTTTGATAGCTTCCCATAAATCTTCCACTCGAAAGATTTATTTGAGTAAGTGGAAACGCTTTTCATATTGGGCACGAGGAAAGGACATAGATCCTTTCACCGCTTCCATCCAACTAGTCCTTGATTTTCTTGCTGAACTCTTCCATGCAGGTTCATCTCCATCTACTCTTAAGGTTCAATTGGCAGCTATTTCTAATTTCCATGTGGGTATTTCTGAATCCGCCCTAATGTCCCACAAACTCTGCAAAGCCTTTTTGAAAGGAGTTTTTCTTCTCAGACCTCCTGTAAGAAATCCTCCTTCTCCTTGGGACCTAAATTTAGTTCTTGCTTCTTTGATTCTTTCCCCTTTCGAACCTGCAGCTTCATGTTCCTTAAAATTATTATCCTGGAAAACTCTCTTTCTGGTGGCTATCACATCAGCTAGAAGAATTTCAGAACTTCAAGCACTCAGTTGCTGTTCTCCTTACCTTGTGTTCCATAAGGACAGAGTTTCCTTCGAACTAACCCGTCCTTTTTGCCTAAGGTGGTTTCAACATCAAACCTAAACCAGTGCATTGACCTCCCTGTCTTTTTCCCGGAGTATTCAAATAGGTCTGAACAAAAATTACACTGCCTGGATGTTCATTGTCAATTAAGGTACTACTTGGACAGGACGAAACAATTCAGAAAATCTGATCAGCTGTTTGTCTCCTATGCGGAAAGCAGAAAGGGACTTCCAGTTTCAAAGGTATCTTTATCCAGATGGCTAACATCTCTGATTACCCTTGTTTATGAGATTAGACACCAAAACTGCCTAATAAACCTAAAGCCCATTCCACCAGAGCTTTGGCTACTTCTCTAGCCTTCCAAGACAGACTGCCTATTGACACCATTTGTGCAGCGGCTACTTGGGCTACTCCTCACACTTTTATTTCCCATTATAAGTTGGACTTAGCTTCTAGGCACAGAGCTAATTTTGGTTCCACTGTTCTCAGGAGTCTGTTCCGTTAGGCCACCCGGGACAAGGTGCTAGGGACGCGGTCCCATCCAGCAAGAATGAAGGCGAGATAGACAACTTAACATATAGAAGTTATGTTCTTACCATAACGTTCCATGTTAGTTGTCTTCTTCTCGCCTTCTTCTTGCGTCCCACCCTCCTTCCCCCTGGCCTGGACAGACCTAGAGGAGTTGTGATCGTGACCTCTCTTTCTACCACCTCTTTCTTAGCTATATGCTATTATGTATATTTCTTGTTTCAGGATGTAGGTCACCCTTCTTCTCCCTGTTGTTAGAGGTGGACTCTGTTTATAGTTATTCTGTTATATATTGTTACTATCATAAGCTGGGGTTAGCTTACAAACGAGATCTGAGGTAACTCTCGCCTAGCATTGTGGGATATAAGGGGAGCCTCGAGCCGGTGGAACCAACTCTCGAGCTTTAGAGTGGCCGAGTCGGAGCCGAGGTCGGCTCCGAACCCATCCAGCAAGAAGAAGGCGAGAAGAAGACAACTAACATGGAACGTTATGGTAAGAACATAACTTCTATTTTTATAGGACAGGAACTCCACAGGAATTTTATTAACAAGAACAGTATTAGGGAGAGCAGGTCATTTATTTATTTGACGTTGATTTAAAAGGATAATCTGACTGGGTCTGCAGAGCCCATTTTCAGTGGAGGCCTGGGGAGAAAATCTCCAAGTACATGTTTAAGTTGCAATTCAAACACAGTTTTCAAAATTTACAGTAGCAGCTTTTAGATGTTCATCGTGTTACCCTGCTGCAGTCATCACACTTGGGTTAGCCTGTGGTCAGGCGGTCCCGCAGTCGGCCTGAATTCCAAAGTCTTGGTCCGGTGTCGGTTGCTGTCACTTCTTCCCTGACATCAGTGCGCCAGGGGTATATAAGAGGCATCCAACGCCATTTTCTTCAGTCTTTCTTGCTGCGCGGTGCCCAAAGCAGAAGCAGCTCGCCAAGTGCCGGTCGTCCGACACCTGAGATTTTCGAATCGAATTTTAGTCCGAAGTCTTCAAAGCTAAGTACCCCGTTGGGGAACCTTTTCTTGCCTCAGTCCGATGTCAGAAAAAGTTAACAATTGCATTTCTTGTGGGAAGCAAATACCTCATAAGGACTTTCATTCTTATTGTATTCCTTGCCTAGGCCCAGACCACGACGTCACTGGTTGTCGGTTTTGTGCTAGGTTCAATAAGCGAACTATAAAGCGACGCTTTGATTTCGCACGACACTACTTCGGTAGGAAATTTAATTACACTATGCCGTCGGAGCAACCGACTACCGGCGTGCGTAAAAAACGCAAAGATAAAGACAGGCAGCCTAGATCCAAGCCAGACTCCAAGGCCTCGGCTGGCCTGGTCGCCGGTTCTCCGGTTTTCAGTGAGGCTCACGCCCCTGGCGACCGCAGAATTGGAACCCCAGACCGCTTTGGATTCTCAAACAGAGAGTTCTAGGCCAACGCAGCCATTTTCTTTAGGCCCTACCGACAACATTGCAGAAGGAGAAGCCGGTGTTGCAGAAACACCTTCGGTTACAGAAGGTGTCTTCAGACCGACTACTCTCACCATAAAATCTTATGCTAAGCTTAAGACTCCTTTAAAACCAAAAAAGACTTCACATCAGTCTCCAGTTCAAGGCCCCATGCCTAAGAAACAGATGCTTAAAATGGCCGAATATTTGATTTCTTTAATCAGGGGTCCCCCCCCCCCCCAGACAATAGGCCTAGACAAGAGGAGGATTATGCCTCCTCTGATCAAGTGTTATTTCCTCAGGTTCCTCTAAGGAACAGGATTACTCCTTTCCCCCTTTGAAGATTCTGATGCTGAAGTTTCCATTCCCTCAGCTTCTCCCCCTGAAGACTATTCCTTTGGTGAAACCTTACATACCATGAGGGAACATTTCCACTGGGAAGGTCAGGACTCCTCCGACTCAAAAAAAAAGGCTCCGAGTTTCTTTTACTCCCCCAGCACAGACCACTTGCTATCTCTCCAGTTTTAGACATTGTTCATAGGTTCATACTAGGCTATCTGCCCTGGGGCATTTATAAGCCTAGCCCGATTGTGTTTGGCTTACGCCACCCCTTGATTTGAGTATACTGTGCCCTTTTTAAAGTTTAGTTTACTGTGCCTCTGTCTAATAGTGACACGGAAGTAATCCCCGGGACAAACCTACGATCCCCCATCCACTCATCAAGATTCTTCTTGAAGAGAGTCAGTGAGGTGCTCTGCCTAACATGAATTGGAATTCTATTCCAGAGAGAAGGGAGCCTCTGGGTTATGAATCTGTCCCTCCAGCATGTTCTATTTATTTCTGTGCTGAGGTTCAAGTCCCTCAGTGTGGCTCTAAGGGATTTAGATTTACTGAGGTGGAGCATGTCCATTAATTCTGGGTTGGACATAGCTTTATATGTCAGGCATAGATCGCCTAGAAGTAGGCGGTATGCAACTGAGTAGAGCTGGAGTTTTTTTAACCAAGCAGCATATGGCATCTGTTTGAGTCCCTTGATCATCCTGGTGAGGTACTTTTGGGGTCTTTCTAATTGCTGCAGGTGTCAGGTAAGGTACATCCCAAAGGGGGCATTGTATTCTATGATGGGCCTGATGAGGGATGAATAAAGAACACGATTACCTCTCTTGATCTAGATGTGAATCCTTTCATGATGAGGTGGGCTATGTAGAAGGTCTTTCTAACCACTTTGGCAATGTGGTTGTCAAAGGAGAGATTGCTATCAGCTTGGGTCCCCAGATCCCTAATTACTTTCTCTGTACTTAATGGGTTACCACCTATGTGGTAATTTGTGGGCACATTGTTTTTGCCAAAGGGTATGACTATACACTTTTTGGCATTTAGCTTTAGACCATAGCTCTGGCACCAGTTATCTGTCTCTGCGAGACCTTTTTGAAGGATGTTTGTGTCAGCTGGAGAGTTGATTATGGCACCCAGTTTGCAGTCATCTGCGAACTTGGTGAGCCATAGTCCTCCCACGTTGGCCTGTACCTCAGAAAAGTAAATACCGAACAAGAGAGGTCCCAGGACAGAACCTTGTGGGACGCCACTTGTGACCGATTTCGAGTCTAACATGGCTCCAGCAACTCTGACTCTGTGGGTTCTGTCTTTGAGCCAGTTTGTGACCCATCTTGTGACATAGGGGTTTATATTTAGGCTGGATAGCTTATCTATGATGCCCGAGTGAGGTATTGTGTCAAATGCCTTTGCGAGGTCCAGATAGGCTGCGTGGACTACCTTCCCTTCATCTATGGCCTTGGTGACTGTTTCGAAGAAGTCGACCAGGTTCAAAAGGCAGGATCTGCCCTTGATGAAGCCATACTGGGTAGGATCTAGTGTCTGTACGTCCCCAATGTCTTTGTTTATGAGTTCCATGATGATCCTCTCCATAGCCTTGCATACTAGGCTAGTCAGGCTTATGGGGCAATAGTTTTCAGGGTCCGCAGAGGCGCCACCTTTGTGGAGTGGGACCACTGTTGCTGTACGCCCTTCTTTGGGCACATATCCTGTAGTGAGGCTGAGATTGTACAGCAGTTTTACTTGAGGGATTAGTTCTTCTTGGAGTTCATGTAGGGCACCGGGGCCATCCGGTCCCATGGAAGCAGTGTTTTTTGCTTTGGAGAGGGCGGCCTTCACCTGAGCATCAGAGATAATTGGGAGGCTGCACTCTGCCGGGATAGATACTTGCTCTTTTGGTGGGGAGGGGGTGGAGAAGTTTGCACTGAACCTGTCTGCCAAGATATTGGCGATGTCTGTGGGTTCAGTATATTTTTTGTCATTTAGAATCAACTCAGAACAAGTCTGGGAGTTGCATCCCAGGTTCCTAACATAACTGAAAAAAGCCTTATGATTGTCTTTAGTGCCCTGTGCAATTTTTCTCTCGAAGCTGGCCTTGGAGGATTTTATGAGGGATCGTAATTTTTTGCTAGTACTGATCAGAGATGCCTTCCCTTTTAGGGATTTTGCTCTATCATGTAGTAGCTTTCTCCTTCTGTTGTACAGTTTATTTATGGCTGGGGTCCACCAGACTGGACGCCTGCCTTTGGATGATTGGGTCTTGATTTTGTTTGGGATAGCATGATCCATGCATTCCTGGAGATGTCCGTAGAATGCATTTATATAGGATTCTGCAGTTTGGGCCGTAGTTTCCACTGGCCCTGGGGCCTTGAAGGATTCCACTTCAGTTTTGAGAAGTGTGAAGTTCGCTTTTGAGAAGTTTTTCACTGTGGTTTTCTGGGCTGGGGGTGGGGTCGGGATGTGCATATCCAGTGAAATTAATTTATGGTCTGATCTTACCAATGAGGGATATACTTCTGGTATGGAGCATAGAGTCCCCATGTTGGTAATGATCAGGTCTGGTATGTTTTCCCCTCTTGTGGGAGTGGTGACTAGTTGTTCCATAGCATTTGAGTTTATAAATTCCAGGAACCTTTGGGCTAAGGTGCTGGGGCTTGAGTAATGCTCCCAGTCTATGTTTGGGTAGTTGAAGTTGCCCAATATAATGGTGTTCGGAGAGATCTTAGTGTTCTCCAATGTTTTCAGGAAAGCCGAGTGGGATTCCTGACTTTGAGAGGGTGGTCTGTAGGATGCTATAAACTGAAAAGCAATCTTGCCCACTGTCAGTTGCACATGGATGGTCTCCGATACTTTGTGCACTGCCACTAACCTGGAGGTATGGATATTCTTGATAAATATGGAAACTCCCCCTCCTTTTGTGGTTCGGTCCGGGTTTTGGGGCCGAAAAGCATGATATGAGGTATAACCTGGTAGTGCTGGGGTGCTCTCTGAAGCCTTGAACCAGGTTTCTGTCACTGCACAGATATTGATGTTCTCCATACTGAGGAGAGCTTCGAGTGCATGCATCTTGAGGTTAAGACTTTTGGCGTTTAGCAGCATTACCCTTAGTTTCTTGTTCCTTGTGCTGTCTATGGAGGTGGGTTTGACTTTTGAGCCTTGCCTAAAAAGGCACTATGGGGGTGGCAAGAGCCTTTGCCAATATCCGAAGCCCAGGGTGACAGGTGCAAGCCGTCCCTAGCGAAGCAATGTGGCTTGTCGAGCATGTCATCCCAGGCTGACAGACACTGGATCCCCTTTGAATGACACCAAAATTTTAGCCAATTGTTAAAATCGATCATTTTGTCTTTATACTGTGGCATCATTCTAGGTGAGGGTAAGATGCTGCTCAAGGTCAGGGTCATACCGGCCTGGGCTACATGATCAGAGAGCTCCTCTATGTCTCTTTTCATGTAGTTGAGGGAGCATGTACAATGACTGAGTCATATTTGTATTTGCTTTGGAGTGACCTGAGTGCTTGCGTTATGTGGCGGATCCTATAGCCCGACAGGCAGCTCACTGTGACCTTCTCTTTATTCAGCCTGGTGAGCGGGACGTCAGTGTGTCTGACAATAGAGTCACCTATTACAAGGGTATCAGGTGTGTTATTCAGCCTTAAGGGCTGTGACTGCTTGGCACACTGACTTTGTGTGCTATGTGTTGTACGTGTTTTGTTTTGGGGTAGCGTTTGCTTGGATGTCTGCTTTGGAGGTCTCTGTTGCTTAGGTAGATTTTTATTTAGAGCCTCCAAGTATGTTTTTGTGTTTTTATGTGTTTGGTTCGCTGTTGTGGTGGGACTGTGTGATACTGGAATTGTGTTGTGTGAGGTTACCTTCTCCTCCTGACTGGTTACACCAGTTTTGAGATGAGAGAGCTCAGCCTCCAGTTTGGCTATATGGTTGCATCTCTCACATATACTTGAACCTGTTTGGAGGAGGAGAGGGTTGTCCGTGTACATGTGGCAGTTGTAACATTGCCTCAAAATTCCCAGATTCACCAGCTGGACTGGAGAGGAAACCATTGACTGACCTTTGGACATGCTAGAGTAATATAGGGAACTGAATTATAACAGACCAATAGGGGACAAGGTAATCATAGAGAGTATAAGAGTAAGTAGTGCTTATGGTTTATTAGTGCTAACTTGTAAGATTACTTATTTGGACCAGTGAGGGGCCTTAGAATGAGAATATGGTGTTTAATTTGAGAGATAGAGCAGATCTAAGGGAAAAGTGAAGAGCAGACTTTGTGGAGCCAGGAATAGTTTAAACCCAATTAGGCGGCGCTGCCCGATGTTGCGCTTTGCGCAAAACCACGCAAAAGAGGGTTTTAAGAGAGGGAGATCAAGGAGTTTGGAATTGACCCAAAATGGCCAATAAAACTGCAGTTTCAAGGCAGTAACCACTCCTACAGGGACAGGCAGGCTGCTCAATGTTTATCACTGCCACTGATGAACACAGAGACTTCCCTTTAGCCCAAGCAAACAATGGCCTCCAACAAACTTACAAACAGTTCAGAACAGCAAATCTGTAACTGAACTTTTTTAAATCTCAGAAAAGTGGGAAAAAAGCAAGATTTTTTTGTTTTTTTGTTTTTTTTAAGGAAAGCAGAGGTTCACAAGTATCAACAAGTTAGACAGTGCAGTAAATGACCCCACTGTGGATGATGTTTACTTAGAATCTAGTCTAAATCCAGATTCTCTGCCTCCTGCTCCAGCCAAACCAGATAGATATTATAGAGTGCTTGACTCACACAAATTCCTTTACAAAAGCCCTGTTGCTGACCAAGAGACAATCTCCCAGGGTCCCAAAGGGGCTAAGGCTTCTATGGCTAAAAATCCTGTACCCCCTGAAAGGGACTCCAGAGCACTAGATAGGTGGGGGAAGAAGGTTTACACCTCAGCTACTCTAGCTATGAGAGCACTAAATTGTCAATTTCACATGCTGAAATACCAGCAATTCCTAATGTCTCAAATAAAACAAAAGATGAGCACGCATCCTCAACAGTCTGAATTCAAAGAAATGCAGGATCTGTTGCTTGCAGCTGAACAGGTGGGCAAACATACTTTATAATGTGGATCTGATTCCTTGGAAGCTTCCTGTAGAACAGCTGTTACTGGGTCTGTTATACGTAGGCATGCTTGGTTAAAGCAGCAAACTCTGCCTGATCATGCTAAAGCAAAGTTACTAGATGCACCCTTACAGCAGGATGTCTTATTTGGGGTTAAAGCAGAAGAGGTTTTAAAGAAAATGGAGGATAAGGCAAAATCTATGCAGATGGTCAAATATTTCTTACAGGTACCACCCCCACGCTTCGGCAGAAATTGGCCAGCAAAAAATTGGTCCTTTCCAGCTTCTGACAGACCACAGAGGGGTAAATACAGACGCCCAAGGGGCAGAGGACAAGCACAAATCCTATACAAACCTCGCCAATGGGGCACTGCAACACAGCAGGGAGGAGAAGACAGGTCCCAAACTACTAGAAGACAAACACAATGACTTAAGCCTCAAACTGCCAAGCAAAATTCTCGTGGCAGCTCCCTTGGGAGGAAAATTAGCATTTTTTATAGACAACTGGCGCATCGTCACAAAGGACAAATGGGTCCTAGACATTATCTCACAAGGATACAGATTCCATTTCCACACCTTGCCAAGGATAAAAGGAATGCCAAACTTGCCACAAAATCAATGGGCAGAGGCACAAAAACAAATTACAACTCTCATGGACATGAGAGCTATTCTACTGGTACCTACACAGGAGCATTGCCAAGGATTTTACTCAAGGCTCTTTCTAGTCCCCAGAAAGGACAATGCTTGGAGACCCATTCTGGACCTTTCAATTCTAAACACCTTCTTGCAAGTACCCAAATTCAAGATGCTAACACTACAGCAGCTTCTTCCCATGTTGGGCAAGAAAGCTTGGCTAGTAACGTTGGACCTCAAGGAGGCATACCTGCATGTCCCTATCAGACAAAATTGCAGAAGATACCTCCGTTTCATTGCAGGTTCAACCCATTACCAATTCTCTGCACTGCCCTTTGGCTTATCTACTGCACCCAGGGTCTTCACAAAATGCCTGGCACCAGTAATTGCATATTGCAGACAAAGAAGAATTCAAATATACCCATACCTGGACGACTGCCTCATCTAAGCAGAAAGCAAGGACATTCTCTTACAACATCTGACTTTTGTAAAACACCTTATAAGTTGCCTAGGGTACACAGTAAACGAAAAGAAATCAAAACTAGTGCCCTCACAAAATATGACATTCCTGGGTGCCAGCTTGAATACAACAGCCCAGGTGGCTTATCTGACGCCAGACAAACAACTACAACTAACTCAATACTTCAAAATAATGGCAACAAAGACCCAACTCCCTGCAAGAAAAATTCTGCAGGCCTTGGGCGTCATGGCATCTTACATACTACTAATACCATTTGCAAAACTGCATATGAGGAAATTACAATGGTACCTGAAAAGCGTATGGACTCAACACAGCCACAGCTTGGAAACAGTGATACCTCTCATTCCCTGCCTTAAACAGGAGTTTCTATGGAGGTCACAGGCATGTCAACTCAACAAGGGTCAGCCTTTCACCTTACCCCCAGCCAGGCAAACTATGACAACAGATGCATCGGACTATGCCTGGGGGCACACATGGCAGGACAGTGCATTCAAGGCATATGGACTGCAGATCAAAGGAATCTGCACATCAAGTCAAAAAGAAATGCTAGCTGTACAGAATGCTCTGACAGCCTTCAAGGACCTCTTACATCCAGGACAGCTTATAATAAGGACAGACAACACCACAGTAATGTGGTACATAAACAAACAAGGAGGTACACACTCCTACCCTCTATGCAGGCAAGCAATGACCTTGTGGAACACAGCACTGGCTTACCAAGTTCAATTACAAGCCCAGTTCCTGCCAGGAAAAAGGAACACATTGGCAGACGACCTAAGCAGAAACATCATGGATCCCCACGAGTGGAAACTGGATCCTCAAGTATTTGCAGTGATAACTCAAAAATGGGGGCGCCTAGACATAGACCTGTTTGCCAACCCCCAAAACTATCAGCTTTCAAAATTTTGCACAAGGACATTTCACTAGTCAAGCTTGGAAAGTGGACGCACTCTCATTCAGTTGGAAAATGCTGACAGTATATGCCTTTCCTCCATTTCCCCTTCTCACAAAGGTGCTGCTGAAAGTCAGGATGGAGAGACCTCGACTGATACTCATTGTCCCGGACTGGCCACGCCAACACTGGTACCCACTACTAAGGAACATGGCCCAGGGCCCACCATGGATTTTACCACAAATTCCTCATCTTCTCACATAGCAAGGCAGTCAGATTCTACACAGCCAGCTCAAAACCTTAAATTTGGCTGCATGGCACATCACCTAAGCAACCAGCCAGCCCCTCTTTCACAAGCTGTTATGGATGTCATTCTGGAGACCAGGAGGCCCAGCACCAGGAAAGCCTACTCAGGCAAATGGAAAAGATTTTGCGCCTGGAACCAAGCTAAAGGCCAAAATACCCTTCAGCCGGACATACCTCAGATTCTACAATATTTAACTGAGATGTTACACAAAGGACTTTCTTTTTCATCTATTAAAATCCACGCCTCAGCTATTTCAGCTCACTACAACACGGATCCTCCCTTATTTTCACATCCACTTCTAAGGCAGTATCTCAGAGGGGCAAAAAACATTAGGCCAACACCAACTTGGGACCTAAATTTTGTTCTGGAAAAACTTACCCTGCCACCTTTTGACTTTCATCTGCCAGCACCAAGCACTTATCTGTTGGCAGCCCCCTTAGGGGGAAAAGTAGCACTTTTTTTCTCAAAATTGGCACATGATCACCCAGGACAAATGGGTCTTGAATATAGTGTCCCAGGGCTACAGGTTCCACTTTCACACCCTGCCAAGGGCAAAAGGTATGACAGACCTACCTCACAATCAATGGGCAGAGGCACAAAAACAATTTTCATCCCTCATGGACATGAGGGCCATTCAGCAAGTACCACAGCAAGAGCATGGACAAGGATTTTACTCACGACTTTTCTTGGTACCCAGAAAGGACAAAGCCTGGAGACCAGTACTGGACCTGTCTATTCTAAATACATTTCTGGACGCCCCAAAATTCAAAATGTTGACTCTGCAGCAGCTTCTGCCCATGCTGGGCAAGAAGACTTGGCTTGTAACTTTGGACCTAAAAGAGGCATACCTGCATATCCCAATCAGACAATCTTGCAGAAGATACCTCAGATTCATATCTGGCTCAATGCACTACCAATTCTCTGCACTGCCCTTTGGCTTATCTACTGCGCCCAGGGTCTTCACAAAATGCCTGGCACCAGTAATTGCATTTTGCAGACAAAGAGGAATTCAAATATATCCTTACTTGGACGACTGCCTTATTCAAGCATAGAACAAGGACATTCTACTAAAGCATCTGGCGTTTGTAAAAAGATTATTAATTTGCCTAGGGTACACAGTAAACGAAAAGAAATCAAAACTAGTACCCTCTCAAGAGATAATATTCCTGGGTGCAAGCTTAAATACAACTGCCCAGATGGCTTATCTCACGCCAGACAAAGGCAACTGACTTCTTACTTCAAAATGTTGGCAACAAAGACCCATCTATCTGCAAGAAAAATTCTGCAGGCATTAGGCTTCATGGCATCCCACATTCTGCTAATTCCATATGCCAGACTGCATATGAGGAAACTACAATGGTATCTAAAAAGTGTTTGGACTCAACATTGTCACAGCCTGGAAACTTTAATTACCCTCATTCCTTGCCTGCAACAGGAGTTTTGATGGTGGTCACAGGCCTGTCACCACAACAAGGGACAGCCATTCACCCTACCCACAGCCAGGCAGTCAATAACAACAGATGCATCAGATTATGCATGGAGGGGGGCACATGGCAGGAAAATGTATTCAGGGCACATGGCCCACAAGCCAAATGCATCTTCATATCAATCAGAAAGAGATGCTAGCTGTTCAGAATGCCCTGACAGCTTTCAAGGATCTACTTCATCCAGGACAACTACTGATAAGGACGGACAATACTACAGTCATGTGGTACATAAACAAGCAGGGAGGCACACATTCCTACCCCCTCTGCAGACAAGCCATGACTTTTTGGAAACAGCATTAACTTATCAAGTACACCTGCAAGCACAATTCCTGCCAGGAAAGAAAAATGCTCTGGCAGATGAACTAAGCAGAAACCTCACGGATCCCCATGAGTGGAAACTGGAGCCACAAGTCTTCAGCATGATAACAAAGAAATGGGGATGCCCAGACATCGATCTATTTGCCTCCCCTCACAACTGCCAACTACAGAGATTCTGCACAAGGACTTATCACAAGCAAGCATGGAAAGTGGATGCTCTATCATTCAGCTGGAAAACCCTTACAGTATATGCCTTTCCTCCTCTGCCTCTCCTCCCCAAGGTACTCCTAAAGGTCAGACAAGAGAAGCTAAAAATGATTTTGATTGCCCCAGACTGGCCCCGCCAGCACTGGTACCCAATCCTAAAGAGCTTGTCTCAAGGCCCAGCCTGGACATTACCTCTAATTCCTCACTTACTGACCCATCGAAACAATCAGATCCTGCACAGCCAACTCAGGACCCTAAATCTGGCAGCATGGCGGATAATGTAACCATTCAGAACACACCTCTCTCTAAAGCAGTGATGAATGTTATTTTGGAGGAAAGGAGGCCCAGTACCAGAAAATCTTATGCAGAAAAATGGAAAAGATTCTGTGCTTGGAACCAGGCACAAGGAATTGACACGTTTGTCCCAAATATTCCTCAGATTTTACAATACCTGAGATGCTGGACAAAGGCCTATCTTTTTCATCAATTAAAATCCATACCTCTGCCATTTCATCTCATTACAATACAGAACCACCTATTTTTTTCTCATCCGTTGCTAAGGCAGTACCTCAGAGGGGCCAAAAACATAAGACCTGCAGGAGAGCACCAATACATAACCTCTGCAAGACAAGTCTCAGAGTTATAGGCACTCATGGCTGTGGAACCTTTTATCATTTTCCATCCAGACAGGGTTTCTCTGAGGATGAACCCGACATTTATGCCTAAGGTGGTGTCCAGTGTGGCCTTTAACCAAACCATTAATTTGCCTACTTTTTATCCAAACCCACAGAATAAGGGTGAGAGACTCCTGCATTCTTTGGACATACACCGATTGCTATGCTTCTACTTGGACAGAACTAAAGCTTTCAGAAAGGCTGAGCAACTCTTAGTGGCATATGCTGCAGGATCACAAGGAAAGGCTATCTCAAAGCAAACTATTTCAAAATGAATAGGCCACTGCATTCGTTTCTGTTATTCACAACATGGCAAATCAGTGCCTAAGGACATTAGTTCACATTCAACCAGAGCAGCAGCCACTTCAGCAGCCTTCCTCAGAGGAGTACTAACCAAAGACATTTTAGAGGCTGCAACTTGGAGTTCAGTGCACACTTTTACCAAGCACTACCACTTACCTGTCTACTCTAAATCCAGAGCAGGCTTTGCCACTGCAGTTCTGCAGGGCCTTATAGCTTCTCCTAATCCTATTTAGACCCAGCCACCCAACCTCAGCTTTGGGATTCAACCCAAGTGTAATGACTGCAACAGTGAAACACGATGAACATAGTACAGTTGTTTACCTACCATAAATGTAGATGTTCGAGTGTATTCACTGTTGCAGTCCAGGTTACCCTCCCACCATCCCCTTTTTCTTTGCTGGGACCTATCTGTACTTCTCTATCCTGTACAACCTGTGTGGTGTATTTGCTTGTAGATGAAGGAAATGTTTATTTTAGTGCATGCATACGTATTGGCATAATTTTTAGCCTACCAGTTTGGGGGCTCCTGACATCTGGGGCAAGAAAAACTGAAGAAAATGGGGTCGGCTACATCTTGTATACCCCTGGCGCAATGACATCAGGGAAGAGGCGACAGCAACCGACGCCGGACCTAGACTTTGGAATTCAGGCCGACTGCAGGTAGCCTGCCAGCAGGATAACCCAGTTGTAATGACTGCGGCAGCGAATACACTCGAACATCTACATTTATGGTAGGTACACAGCTGTACTTTTTTTGTCCTCAGATCTTAGTATTTTGTTTGGTTGTTATGGCCCGATTAGATTGTTTAGTGCTGGACAGACAGAGGGCTTGTAAACTAGGTTATGAGACATTGATAGTTGGATTTAGATTTGTTGCTTGGAGTTCAAGCCAGTTACGTTCATGCAGAGGTCTACAGTGATGAGTATGGTATTTAGAGCTTGTGGTAAACTTTGCCACTTTGTTATAGCACTGTTCACGTTTGGGCTTACAGGAGGTTTGTAAGTTGGTGAGAAATGTGGCACCGTAGAGCAGGGACGTTTTAGCCAAGGTGATTTTAACTGAGGTGCTTAGGAAGTGTTTGTCTGTATAGAGAAGACCTAATTTCTGTTATGTTTTCCTTAATATTTTGCTAGATGTGACTGTTGAATTTCATTAGATGGTATATAATGACTTCAAGCAGTTTGGTGTGCTGTACTATTTCAATAGCTATATTGTCTGGCGAGTATATTTTGAATTGCTCTATATCAGATGAGGAATTTTTTGGGTGAAAGAGAATGAGTTTGGCTTTCTTAGGGTTAAGGAAAAGTTGTGCATTTGTTTCCGGTTTCAGTGTCAGTAAAGGAGTTTTGTGTGATGGAGTGTAGCTCGGAAAGAGTGTGAGAAGTACGAAGAATTGTAGAATCGTTAGCATATCGAATGAGAGCTCCAAGGGCTGAGGAAGTCTGTAGGTTGTTAGTGAGTAAATTAAATAGTAGGGGACCAAGGATGGAGCCTTGTGGGATACCTGTAGGGTTGTGGAGAAAGGCTGAAAGTTTGTTTGCCCATTTTACAGCTAATTTCCTGTCCTGCAAATAACTCTGAAACCATTGTATTATAATATGAGAAAAAATGTAAGTTGGAGAATGTGTCCAGAAGTAGAGGGTGGGAAACTGTGTCAGAGGCTTTAGAGAGGTCTAAGAATATTAATTATTAATATTAATTACAAATTAAATTCTGCAGGAAAAGGCAGATGCAACTAGAGGTGTAACGAATTTCTACCCCCCCCCCCAGTGCGTCTAGGAGTCCGGTTTCATGGTCATCTTTCTATATGGTGAGGGATGACCATAGACAAATGGCTTTTACAAATAACTTGGAAAAACTGTGCAAGACAATTTGTTCAGAAACCTTGACGGCAACTTGATGTTCTTCGTGTTTCACTGTTGCAGTCATTACATTTGGGTAATCTGCTGGCAGGTTGCCCTCAGTCGGCCTGAATTCCAAAGTCTTGGGTCCTGCGTCGGTTGCTGTCTCCTCTTCCATGACGTCAGGTCATCAGGGGTATAAAACATGCAGCCGACGCCATTTTCTTTAGTCTTTCTTGCCGCGCGGTGCCTGAAGCAGAAGCATTTCGTAAGTGCCGGTCGGCCGACTACTGAAATATTCGAGTTTGAGTTTCAGAACCGAAGTCTTCACTAAAGCTAAGTACCCCATTGGGGAAACTTTTTTCTTTCTTTTTACCGATGTCAGAAAAAGTTAATAATTGTATTACTTGTGGGAAGCAAATACCTCATAAGGATTTCCATTTATACTGTATTCCTTGCATAGGCCCTGATCAGAACGTGCCTGGTTGTCGGTTTTGTGCTAGATTTAACCAACGCACTATTAAGCATCGGTAAATTTTTGCATCAAAGTATTTTGGAAACAGATTTAACTACCGAGAAATGTCGTCGGATAGCAATCCGACTACCGGAGTGCACAAAAAACGCAAAGAAAAGGACAGAGAAAGGCAGTGGAGATCCAAAACCGATGACGAAGCTTCTCCTAAGCCAGTCGCTGGTTCGCCGGTACTCAGTGAGGCGCTTTTGCAGCCCCTGATACCCACTACATTCGAGTCGCAGGCCTCTACCGACAGCCATGTGGAGTCCGGCGTGCCGCAAGATACTCAAGGTATTGGACCGACGGATGTATCTCCCTCGGATGGGTCCGAAGCCGCTGAGCAGGCACGGGCTTCTGAGGGTGTATTCAGGCCGCATCATTTGTATTATCAAACCGACGACAGCTACAAGACCAAAGACAAAATCAACTTCTAAAACTAAAAAAGCGACACATGAGTCACGTGCACAGGCCTCTATGCCTAAAAAACAGATTATCAAAATGGCTGAAGACCTTCTTACCTTGATCAGGGGTACCCATCCCCCGCCATATAAGAGGCATAGGCAAGACACTGGTTATGAATCTTCAGATCAGGTTTCTGTTTCTTCTGATTCCTCTTTTGATCAGGAATGATCTTTACCTCCCTATGAGGATTCTGATGCTGAGGAGTCTATTCCATCTGCATCTCCTCCTGAGGATTATTCATTTGGAGAAACCATGCATACTTTGAGGGAGCATTTTCACTGGGAGTGTCAAGACTTCTCAGAAACAAAAAAGAGGTTCAGGGATTTCCTTCTTCTCCCTCAACACAGGCCTTTAGCCATTCCCCCTCTTTTAGACATTGTGGATGATGTGTTTACGGAGTCAAGCTTGACCCCTGACTCCTTACCTCTGGCTCCCAGTAAGCCTGACAGATACTACAGGGTCCCTGACTCACATCAATTTTTATTTAGAAACCCTGCTGCTGACCCTGAAACTATTTCACAGGGTTCAAAGGGAGTTAAGGCCTCAACAGCAAAAAATCCTACCCCCTCTGACAGAGATTCAAGGGCACTGGAAAGATGGGGAAAAAAGGTTTATACATCTGCACCCTTGGCAATCAGGGCCTTAAACTGTCACTTTCATATGCTTAAGTACCAACAACATGTTATGGGATTGCTGAAACAGAAAATTATGTTGATTTCAGAATGTGCAGAAAGTAAAGAATTGCAGGAATTATTGCATGCAGTTGAGCAAGTTGGAAAGCATACTTTGCAATGTGGTTTTGATTCCTTAGAGGCCTCCTGCAGGGCCACAGTTACTGGATCTGTGATTAGGAGGCATGCCTGGTTAAAGGAACAAAATTTGCCTGATCATGTTAAAGCTAAATTGCTAGATGCACCTTTACAGCATGATTCTCTGTTTGGTATTAAGGCAGTAGAGGTTTTAAAGAAAATGGAAGATAAAGCTAAGTCTATGCAATTAAGACTTCTTGCAAGTGCAGCCACCAAGATTCAGTAGACACTGGCCTACAAAAAATTGGTCCTTTCCTGTGTCTGACAGAGCTCAAAGGGGCAAATCCAGACACCCTAAGGGTTCCAGATACCAGGCGCAAGGTTCATACAGGTCAAAGCAATGGGGCGCTTTCACCTCCAAATCTGGAGGAGATAAAGCGCAAACCTACAGAAAGCAATCTCAATGACTTCCCTCTGCCTGCACCAAGCACTTATCTTTTGGCAGCACCCATAGGGGGAAAATTAGCAATTTTTGCTCAAAATTGGCAGTTAACCCAGGACAAGTGGGTACTAAACATAGTATCACAGGGATACAGATTGCATTTCCACACTCTTCCAATGGCAAATGGTTGGCCAGATGTGCCAAAAAATCAGTGGGCAGAGGCACAGAAACAGGTTATGTCCCTCATGGATATGGGGGCCATTCAGACAGTACCAGAACAGGAAAAAGGACAAGGTTTTTACTCAAGAGAGTTCTTGGTACCCAGAAAGGACAAGGCCTGGTGGCCAATACTGGATTTATCGATTCTGAATACATACCTGGACATTCCAAAATTCAAAATGCTGACTTTGCAGCAGCTTCTGCCCATGCTGGGCAAGAATGCTTGGCTGGTGACATTAGACCTAAAAGAGGCATACCTGCATGTCCCAGTAAGACAATCGTGCAGAAGATACCTCAGATTCAAGGCTGGCTCAATGCATTACCAATTCTCTGCACCGCCCTTTGGCTTATCTACTGCGCTCAAGGTCTTTACAAAGTGCCTGGCACCAGTAATTGCATTTTGCAGACAAAGAAGTATACAAATATATCCTTGCTTGGATGACTGTCTCATTCAAGCAGAGAACAAGGACACTCTTCTTCGACACCTGGCATTTGTGAAAAGGCTTCTAACATGCCTAAGGTACACAATCAACGAAAAGAAATCAAAACTGGTACCCTCTCAAAAGATAACATTCCTGGGTGTAAGCTTGAATACAACTGCCCAGATGGCTTACCGTACACCAGACAAGCAAAGGCAACTGACTACTTACTTCAAACTGATGGCAACAAAAACCCAGTCTTCTGCAAGATAAATTCTGCAGGCTCTGGGCTTCATTTCATCCTGCATCCTACTGATTCCGTATGCAAGACTGCATATGAGGAAACTTCAGTGGTATCTAAAGACTTTATGGAGTCAACATTCTCACAGTCTGGAAACAATGATTCCTCTCATTCCCTGCCTGCAACAGGAGTTTCTATGGTGGGCAAAGGCATGTCACCAAAACATGGGATGGCCATTCACTCTACCCCCTGCCAGCCAAACCTTAACAACAGATGCATCACATTATTCCTGGGGGGCCCACATGGCATCAAGATGCATTCAGGGCATATGGACACCAAAACAAATGCATCTACATATCAACCAGAAAGAGATGCTAGCTGTTCAAAATGCCCTAGCAGCCTTCAAGGACTTGCTTCATCCAGGACAACTACTGATAAAGACGGACAACACCACAGTCATGTGGTATATAAACAAGCAAGGGGGCACACACTCGTCTCCCCTTTGCAGATTAGCCATGGCACTGTGGGACACAGCTTTGACCTACCAAATACATCTTCAAGCTCAATTCCTGCCAGGAAAACAAAACACTCTAGCAGACGATTTAAGCAGAAACCTTATGGATCCTCACGAGTTGAAAATAAATCCACAAGTCTTCAGCATGATAACAGAGAAGTGGGGGAGCTCAGACATAGATCTATTTGCCTCTCCTCACATTATCAATTGAAAAGATTCTGTACAAGGACTTATCACACAGAAGCATGGAAAGTGGACGCCCTATCCTTCAGCTGGAAAAACCTATCAGTTTATGCGTTTCCTCCTCTGCCTCTTCTCCCCAAGGTCCTCCTAAAAGTCAGACAACAGAAACCAAAGATGATACTAATTGCCCTGGACTGGCCCCGCCAATACTGGTACCCAGTCCTAAGGAACTTGTCTCAATACCCAGCTTGGACCTTGCCTCAAAGACCACAACTACTGTCCCAGCAAAGCAATCAGATCCTGCACAATCAACTGCAGACTCTGAACCTGGCAGCATGGCTGATCATGTAGTCATACAAACAACACCTCTCAGTAAGGCTGTGATGGATGTCATTTTGGAAGCCAGAAGGCCTAGTACTAGAAAATCTTATGCTGATAAATGGAAGAGATTCTGTGCTTGGAGTCAAGCACAAGGGACTGATACAACAGAACCAGATATTCCTCAGATATTGCAATACTTAACTGAGATGCTTGACAAAGGCCTATCTTTCTCATAAATTAAAATCCATGCCTCTGCCATTTCGGCTCATTACAATACAGAGCCACCAATCTTTTCTCATCCTTTACTAAAACAGTATCTTAGAGGAGCCAAAAATTTAAGGCCTCCTAGAAGATCACCATTGCCTGCATGGGACCTCAATTATGTGTTGGAAAAGCTCACCCTGCCTCTATTTGAACTAGCTGCTATCGCTGATATAAAGTTCGTATCATGGAAAACAGCTCTGCTACTAGCAATTACTTCAGCAAGAAGAGTTTCAGAGCTACAGGCCCTAGGCTGTAGAGCCTTTCATCATATGTTACCCAGACAGGGTATCTCTGAGGACAGATCCTACTTTTATGCCTAAGGTGGTTTCCAGTGTGGCTCTTAACCAAACAATTCATCTGCCAACCTTTTATCCAAATCCGCAGAACAAGGGAGAGAGAATTCTGCATTCCTTGGACGTACACAGACAGCTAAGATTCTACTTGAGCAGGACTAAAGCTCTAAGAAAAACTGAACAATTACTAGTGACATATGCTGCAGGATCAGAAGGCAAGGCTATTTCAAAACAGACTATTTCAAAGTGGATAAGCCACTGCATCCGTTTATGCTACTTACACCATGGTAAACCTGTACCCAAGGGCATTAGGTCTCATTCCACTAGAGCTGCAGCTACTTCAGCAGCCTTTCTCAAGGGAGTACCAACCAAAGACATTCTAGAGGCTGCTACTTTGAGTTCTGTTCACACCTTTACAAAGCATTATCATTTGCCTCTCTACTCTAAATCCAGGGCAGACTTTGCCACTGCAGTTCTGCAGGGCCTTATAGCCGCTCCTAATGCAGTTTAGCTCCAGCCTCCCAACCATAGCTTTGGGATTCTACCCAAATGTAATGACTGCAACAGTGAAACACGTAGAACATAGTACAGTTGTTTACACTTACCATAAATGTAGATGTTCGAGTGTATTCACTGTTGCAGTCCAGGTTACCCTCCCGCCATCCCCCTGTCATTCTGCGGTTTATCTTTCCTTCTCTATCTTCTACGACCTGTGTGGCGTATTTGCTTGTAGATGAAGGTAAACTTTATACTGATTCATGTGTATATATATATATATATATATATATATATATATATATATAAATTGGGGGCAAGAAAAACTAAAGAAAATGGCATCGGCTGCATGTTTTATACCCCTGACGACCTGACGTCATGGAAGAGGAGACAGCAACTGACGCAGGACCCAAGACTTTGGAATTCAGGCCGACTGAGGGCAACCTGCCAGCAGATTACCCAAATATAATGACTGCAACAGTGAATACACTCGAACATCTACATTTATGGTAAGTGTACACAACTTTACTTTCTGCACACACACCCTTCCTCAGATGCAGCAAAGCCCTACATTCGATGCCTCAACAGCTAATAAGGAAAATAGAAAGGATACCTTTCAGTTAGAGAACAAGGCCTTTATTAGACTGGTGGCTTGTCTATCAGACAAGGTCCACACCTCTGCAGTGTGTGCCTGTGTGCCAGACTTCCCACAGACAGCAGTATAACCTTCTGATGTTAAGTTGCCAATCTCGCCTTCATTCTTGCTGGATGGGTTCGGAGCCGATCCTCGGCTCCGACTCGGCACTTGCTTAGCTTGAAAACTACTTTTACCAGCTCGAGGCAACCCTATATCCCATGATGCAAGGCGGGACTACCTCAGATCTCGTTTGCCGCTTTGCGAAAGAGGTCTCCTTTTTGCCAGCTGAGGTAAGTTGAAAATTTCAAAAAGCTTAGTCAGGGTTTTTTCTCTCCCTTGTTCCCTTTTATAGTGTGTAGTGTTTCTACAGCCCACCCTATTTCCCCATATAGTTAAAAACTTCTAGTTTTTTTATAAAAAGTTTAAAGATTTTTTTCAGTTAGGCCTAGGCCCCCTTTCTTAATCCCTACCTGTGTGTCTGTGTTTGTTGGGATTAATTGTGTGATTGTTTGGGGTGTGTGAGTATTTTTTCTTTGGACTATGTCTAAGGAAGGCAAGGTCTCAGGCTTCAAGAAGTGTGACTCGTGCTGTCAGAAAATGTCTCTGACAGACGGTCACACTTCTTGTGTTTACTGCCTGGGGCCTTTGCACCTGCAGGACTCCTGTGCTTTGTGTCACTCTTTTAGCCAGAGAGTCCTGCAGGAAAGGAGGAATAAATTGATCCTCCGTGGCTTACTAAAGCCAGAAGGTTCACCCACTAAAACTGGGTCTGCTAAACCTCCTAAGCCACCGAAGGCCCAGGCTACAGCTTCTATGCCTTCTCCGGTGGCTCCGACTCCTTCGGTGTCGAGATCGCTCGGCTGGAGCCGATCTTTCTTCTTCTAAAGTAGTAGTGTCGGTTCCGATCGGTTCCGACCCAATCTACTGTTGCCTTGTCGGCTCGGCTGGAGCCGATATTATCCAGCATCGGGCGAAGCCTTGGCTCCATCTGGAACTCAGGGGCGTCGCCGATGACTTCGCCCAGGAAGAGATCTCGGTCCCCGCTGGAGAGTATCCATTTGACTCCGGGTCTCCTCTTTGTCGGAGCGGAGTCATCGGAGCCGATCTTCGAGATCTTCCAGGCTGTCTGACCACGATTTAGAGAGGGTGGTAAGCAGGCTGTTGAAGTCGCAGGCACTAGCCCAAATGCTCCATAGCCCGTCTCAGCAGACTTCGCTATTGCTTTACCCTTGAACTTCCTCCTCCGACTCCCCTCCAGAGTTCGGAGCTGGAGCTTCGGTACAGCGACCGTGTCGGGCGCCGAACCGATACATCCCTCTTCGGCTCCTTCGGCTCCGATCTCTTCCATGAGACCTTCCTTGGAGGGATCCGTCGTCGAAGTTTCCTTGTCGGCTCGAGGGGCTAGTGGCATCGGACCCTTGTCCGACCCGCTCTCCCTCTTGGGGCTTCGCTTTGGTAGGCTCGGCACCGACATCGCCTCGAGCCTTCCCTCTCAGTGGAGCCGGAGTTCCTATTTCCTCTGAACGGGAATATTCCGGCCTCCCGGGGAGGGGAGCCTTTGAGGTGATGAGGAGTGTCCTGGCACCTGAGCCAGGTCAACGGTCCATCCCTTTAGCTCCTCCCTCTTCGGTGCCTGTAGACGCCTCTTGCTCCCAGGCCCAGGGATCCATCGCCCCAGGTTTCCCCATTGGGAATATCTTCCACTTCCGAGGTTTCTCCTGATCCTGCAGGGGAACCTCCTCGGAAGAGGACGTGTAAGAGGAAACACACAGACTCCCCACATCTGATACCGACTTAGATGAGTCGGAGGGTTCCCCACGGTCCCCCTCTGAGGATGTCTCCTTTTCAGACATCCTTGAGCTCCTCAAACAGAGGGGGAATTGGCCCTCCATTGACCCCTCCGAGGATGAGTCGGTATACCTGGAGGCTTTTGGATCCCGACCCTCCACCTCCTGGGTGTCTCCGCCTTTCGACCCACTTATGCAGGTAGTGGCTCGGAAGGCGTGGGCAGCTCCAGATTCTGTGGAACCGGTTCCCAGGAGACCATCCAAATTTATCACGCCCCTGCAGACAACCAATTTCTTTCCAAGGCGTCTCTGTGGATGCTATGGTGGCGGCGGCCACCAAGAAGGAACTTGCGGATCCTTCAGTACCTGTCCATCCTCCTAACAAAGATTCTAGGACCATGGACAGGTATGGAAAGTGGATGTTTTCTTCAGCGACCTTTGCTATGCGTTCGCTGAACTACCTTTGTCACTTCACCAGGCTTCAAAGAGATATTCTCAAGGAACTAGTTGAAGTGGTCCAGGATCCTTCTGCTGCTGGGGCTCAAGAAAAGATTGCCTCACAGCTAGCAATCCTGAATTCCTTAACCAACTTCTCCATGCAGCTCATATCCTATGCAGCCGATGGAGCGAGCAGGGCCGCAGGCACAGGAGTGGCTGTTAGACGTCAAGCCTGGATGCGGCTTTGTAATTTTGCGGACCCCTTTAAGGCGTCCTTCACCAACACCCCCTTTGACGGTTCGGCTTTGTTCGGACCTCAGGTGAAGGAAACCTTGACCAGGTGTGAGCAGGACGGCAAAACTCTTTCTGCCGTTGGAGTCCATTTTTCCACCCCTTCTAGACCCTACCCCAAGGGTCAGAAAGGAGGAAAGATGTGGTTCCGCAAAGCCCAAGGAGCAGCCGGACACGTGGGCAGTTTACCCCAGAGGCAGAGGGGTAACAATAACGCCACCCTAGGGGCAGAGGGGGTCCTCAGAACCAGGGCAACAGGGAGTCTCTTCCTGAGAAGCCCTTTCAGCATCCCTGAGGTGTTGCCCGACTGTCCACCCTTGGAGGCAGTCGGGGGAAGGATTTCGCTGTACCCAGTAGCCTGTCATTCCCTTTCACAAGATTTGTGGGTACAGTCGATAATATCCGAGTGTTACAAAATCCGCTCGAAAGGTATCCTACCTCACCAATCCCTTCAGACATCTCACCCGGTCAAAGGGATTTGGCAGAACAGGAGGTTACAAAGCTCCTACAAAAGAGCCATCCAGACTGTTCCAGCAGACCAAGTAGGATCCGGCTACTCCAGATTCTTTTGGTCCCCAAAAGGACGGAGATTGGAGACCTATACTAGACCTAAGCAATCTAAACAGATTTGTCAAGAAGGCAAGATTCGGATGGTCACGCTTCAGTCCATTTTGCCCTTTCTGGGCAAGGACAACTGGATGTGCTCGATAGACCTTCAGGACGCTGCACTATCACATAAAGATCCACAGGCTCCAGGAGGTTTCTCCGCTTTCGCTAGGGACCAGTCATTACCAATTCAGAGCCCTGCCCTTTGGCCTCACTTCAGCCCCAGAGTGTTTACCAAATGCATGGCAGTGGTCGCAGCTCACCTGAGACGTCAGGGATTCCAGGTGTTTCCTTATTTGGACGACTGGCTCCTCTCCGCCACCACCAGGCATCAGCTTCTTCAGACCAGAGACTACACTCTGCAGCTTTGCAAAAGTTTGGGAATTTCAGTGAATTTGAAAAATCTTCTCTGCCTTGCCAATCTATCACCTTTATAGGCAGAATTAAACACCGTCAAGTTGTCAGCCAGACTAACGGATCAGAGAATTCTGGACATCCAAAATTGCTCAATATTATTGCAGAGCAGCAAAGTCAAAGCCAGATTGATTCTAAAAGTTCTAGGTCTTATGGCTGCGGCCATTGTTCTTCTACCACTGGCTCGCTTCCACATGCCTGCTGCAGTGGATGTTATTCACTCAGTGGTTGTTCCACAGTCTTCCGATGAAACACGAAATCTTAGTCACACAATCGTGCAGAGCTCATCTGAACTGGTGGATATCTTCCCCTCTCCTTCACCAGGGCCGACCATTTGTTCCCCCTCCTCCGGTTGCCACAGTCACTACGGATGCCTCTGATCGGGTGGGGGGGCATTATCAGGGCAGGATGGTCCACGGGACGTGGCAACCCATAGAATACCATCTGCACATAAATGTCCTGGAGATGAGAGTGGTGCTTTTAACGTTGCAAGCCCTCAACGACTTTCTTCCCGCCGGGACTATTGCAGTGCAAACGGACAACATGTCCGTGGTCTGGTACATCAACAAGCAGGGCGGGACCAGGTCCTATCCGTTGTGTCAAAAAGCTCTCAGACTTTGGCAATGGGCAATCTCCTCTCATCGGTTTCTGATAGCAACGCACATCCCCGGCAGGTCCAACCTCTTGGCGGACAGGCTGAGCAGAGCCATTCTCATGCCTCACGAGTGGTCTCTCAATCAATCTATTGTGGACCAGATTTTTCTGAAGTGGGGCACACCTTGTTGCGATCTTTTTGATACTCCCCAAAACAACAAGTGCCCCGACTTCTTCACCCTCTTTCCCCTACCAGGCCAACCCCTGAGAGACTCTCTAACCCAGGATTGGCCCCGGGACTTCTTACGCTTTTCCTCCTTTCCCATGATTCCACAAGTCATTCAGAAAGCCACCGTTTTGGGGGCCAAGTTGATTCTCATTGCCCCTTACTGGCCTCGACAAATTTGGTTCCCGACTCTGCATCGTCACCTCCTGGTGCGGCCTTGGCATCTGGACCCAGTTCCGGATCTTTTGTTCCACCAGTCGGGTCAACAGCACCGGGCCATTCATTCTCTCAACCTCACTGCTTGGTTGCTCCACTTCCTTCCCTAGCCAGGCTTCCTATGATCTTTGATCCTGTCAGAGATATTTTAGTAGCTTCTTTGAAGTCGTCCACCAGAACCGTATGCTAGCAAGTGGCGACGTTTTTCCCTTTGGGCAAACTCCAGGCACATTGACCCCTTTACTGCTCCTGTGCATTCTGTTTTAGATTTCCTGGCTGAAGTTTTTCAGTCAGGATCTTCTTCTTCAACAGTCAAAGTTCAACTGGCGGCTATTTCCAAATATCATGTCGGCTTACAAGATCATAACATTATGTCACATAGGCTATGCAAAGCCTTTCTGAGAGGAGTTTTTCTTCTGAAGCCGCCAATAAAACATCCTCCTCCACAATGGGATCTGAATTTAATGTTAGCATCCTTGATTTTACCACCCTTCGAACCGTCTGCCTCATGTTCCTTGAAGTTATTGACCTGGAAAACTATATTCTTACTGGCTGTCACTTCAGCAAGAAGGGTTTCCGAAATTCAAGCTCTCTGCATCCGTTCCCCTTACTTGGTTTTTCACAAGGACAGGGTATCCTTAAGAATGAATCCGTCCTTTCTCCCCAAAGTTGTTTCTCAAACTAATATTAATCAATCCATCGATCTACCAGTTTTTTTCCCAAATTATTCTGACAGAGCTGAACAAAAGCTTCATTTTTTGGATGTCCATCGTCAGCTTAGGTACTATTTGCATAGAACTAAACAATTCAGGAAATCGGACCAATTATTTGTCTCCTATGCAGAAAACAGGAAAGGTCTCCCAGTTTCTAAAGTGACCTTATCCAGATGGTTGTCTTCCACCATTTCTTATGTGTATTCTCAGAGGCAAGCAACTACCTTCTAAACCGAAAGCACACTCAACCAGGAGTCTATCCACTTCTGCAGCCTTTCAGGATAGACTACCCATTGATACCATTTGTGCAGCAGCTACTTGGGCCACTCCTCATACCTTTGTCTCTCATTACAAATTAGATTTGGCCTCCAGAGACAGGGCCAGTTTTGGTTCCACAGTTCTCAAGAGTCTGTTCCATTGAGCCACCCGGGATACAGGTGCTAGGGGCGGTCCCATCCAGCAGAATGAAGGCGAGATTGACAACTTAACATTTAGAAGTTATGTACCTACCATAACGTTCCATGTTAGTCGTCTTCTCTGCTTCTTTCTTCCCCTCCTTCCCCCTGGCCTGGACAGATCTTGAAGAGTTTCCTCTTCTCAGGTTGTTCCCTCCTGAGTCTTCAATAGAAGAGTCCTTTGTTAGGAATTTTTTGTTTCCTAGTTCTACTAGGTTAGTCCTTAGCAGGGTATGTTAGCTACCAAACGAGATCTGAGGTAGTCCCGCCTTGCATAATGGGATATAGGGTTGCCTCGAGCTGGTAAAAGGAGTTCTCAAGCTAAGCAAGTGCCGAGTCGGAGCTGAGGATCGGCTCCGAACCCATCCAGCAAGAAAGAAGGCGAGAGAAGACAACTAACATGGAACGTTATGGTAGGTACATAACTTCTAATTAAAGATCATGTTTAAAGTAGCCAAACAAATTTTTATTTTAATGTAAAGTAGATAACCAGCACCACTGGAAAATAAATGGCACTGAGCACCAATAAAACAAATAATGTCAAAATGTAATAAAATAGGCTCAGTGACAACCTCTGGCAGTTGGTAACAGTTACCATATAAATGTCTATTCAGACCAAATTCAGACTGTTCTTGTAGTTCAAACCAATGAACGATTTACAGAAACCTTGAGCAGATTAAAAAACCTTTTATTTGGTAACAGAAAACAGGTAAGTGCTTTCACCAAAGTGGCTTCTTCAGACCTCGATACAATCTGGGTAAAAATACACACTATTTATAAGTGAATAAATCTGCATAGTAATAACATCTCAATTGATTAATGAGCAGAAACAATAATTGATTAATAGATGTCTAAATTCAATTCAATTTAAAGGCACATGTATAACAAATTTCTTATCTAAAAATGCATAAATAAGAATAGAAATATACTAATAGTAAATGCTTATATAAATATGTGCAAAAACGCATATATAAAAAACATACGCGAATAAAACGCAAATACATATATGTATCAGGAAAACTAATAAAAATTAAGAAATATAAACATATATAACATAAATACCTTGAAAGCAAGCCTCCTGTTTTTAAGGGTTGGTTTAATAGGGGTCTTCTCATTTAAACCCGGATATAAATGTGCTTGAAGTCTGAAGATCCAATTTGTTTCATTGCTCTCTGTGAAGTTCCTAACATCTCCACCTCGCAAACTGTGTATGTTGATGTACATAACCATAAACTTGAACGAATGTAAGTCATCAGTAGCTAAAATGTGTTTAGGGAGTGCATTAGTGCCAGACTTAGTACGTGTCTGGTACAAATGCTCTCTCATCCTATCTCTAAGTCTCCTATTGGTTTTACCGACATAAAAGGCAAAACAGGAAGAACGCACAGCAAGGTAGACAACGTGTTTAGTATTGCAGTCAGCTGTTATATCAAAATTATATACTTGTGAAGTATTAGGATGTGCAAAAACATTAGAATCACAAATAGAACAAAAATTACAATTATGACAAGGCCTAGTTCCTAGATGTGACTTATATTGAGACGGATATGCATTGTTAGAAGGATGACATAAAAGTCTAAATACATTTTTCTTGTTTTTAAATAAAAACTGGTTGCTCACCTACAATATCTTTAATGAGGGGATCCACAGTTAATAAATTCCAATGTTTATATACTATATGTTTAATCCGATGAAAATCATGCGTAAAAAATAATGACAATTTCTCTGTAGATGTACTAATACTATCAGAGTGACCAGGGTCAGAGTATCTAATATTCCCTTCTTCTGAAAAATAAGGGCAATCTCTACTAGACCTTATGTTCTCTGTGCTCCTGAAGCTAGGACATATTTCACTAAAATATGTTTTTGGACATCACTTTCTCTGCTAGGTGAAGAAAATGTGGTATTACTCAACATCTCACGCATGTAACATTTATAGTCTTTAGCATCTAGGACGACTACTGGACCACCCTTGTCTTCTGGTCTAATCGTGATGTTTTTATCTTTCCTAAGATTAATTAAAGCCCTTTTCTGCTGGAAAGACAAGTTATGTTTCTTGGTGTCAGAGTGTATGTCTTTATAACTAGTGTAGATGTCCTCTTCAACAATTTTACAGAATGCGTCCACTAATGGATGTAGATTAGGGACAAATATACTAGGTTTACGTAATCGCGAGGCATGAGTATTACTTGCTACATTGTCAAACAACAATTTCAATTGTACATTACGTGCAAACAGTTTAATATCTAGAATAGTATCAGGAATATTGCTGTAGGTAGTGGGTATAAAGGAAATCCCTTTATTCAGGACTTCCAACTCATACTTATCCAAGGGTCTATGGGAGAGGTTCCAAACTAAGTTGTTGCTACCTTCTCCCACATCTTCTTCAAAGTTGGTCCCTTTATTTCTCCTATTGGAGCTTTTCTTTTTTGCCTCCCTCTGCTCATAGAGCGACTTCTGCCTCGCCTGTGCATGTTGGTAATTGGGAAAGGGGTAGGGTGTGTAATACCACTAGTGCAAGTAGGAATTTTCCTACGAACAACAGGCTCAACAACATTATGAGAAGTTGAAGGCAAGGTGTAATTTAAATTAGACTCAATAGTGGCTTCAGCATTATTCATTCCACTAACATCACAATCAGAGGAAACATGATTATCATCTGTATGAGTATCTAAATGCACATCCTCATTCTCTAAATTAACATTAAGAATAACTTCATCACAGTTATATCATTACTTGAAGCATTCCTGTCATTGTTCATATCACCGTTTACATTCAATACAACACCTTTAGAAGCAGGTATACTTTTACTATTAGGTAAAAGACCCAGAGAGTTCGAAACAGATTCAGACAGTGAGCCATTGTTGCTGGGCCGATCATTATTATTATGATGAGTAGTGTTTCTTGGCCAAGTAAAGACTTGGCTGTGTGAAAAATCATACAAGTCCCTTTGAATCTTATGCTCCTTTTGTTCTAGTAAGCGTCTCTCATATAAGGAAATGCTGTCCAAGAGGCGTTCCATTAAAGGTTCAACTAGAATATCTGGATAACATAAGTACAAATCAGTTTGTTGTTTCTGAATTAAGTCTACTATGTTCTTCTCTTCAGGAATAAAAAACTCATTCAAGAGAGACATGTAACTGAGGCTCACCTCTATATTAAGTTGTTGCCAACGGTACAACAATTCCGGGTAAGTTTCACCAGTTGTCGGCATCTTCAGAACGTGAAGTCCACGTGGTGTTACTCTTTTCTTGATACATGCCTCAAAATGGAAGCGTTGAAGTTGAAGTCGTTTCCACTTCAAAATGTTAGATGTTCATCGTGTTTCACTGTTGCAGTCATTACACTTGGGTTATCCTGCTGGCAGGCTACCCGCAGTTGGCCTGAATTCCAAAGTCTTGGTCCGGCGTCGGTTGCTGTCGCCTCTTCCCTGACGTCAGTGCACCAGGGGTATAAAAGATGCAGCCGACGCCATTTTCTTCAGTCTTTCTTGCCGCTCGGTACCCGAAGCAAAAGCAGTTTGCAAGTGCTGGTTGGCCGACTCCTGAGGTTTTCGTGTTAGAATTTCAGATCCAAAGTCTTCATTTAAAGCTAAGTACCCCGTTGGGGAAACTTTTTTCTTGCTCCAGACCGATGTCAGAAAAAAATAATTGTATTTCTTGTGGGAAGCAAATACCTCATAAGGACTTCCATTCTTATTGTATTCCTTACCTAGGCCCTGATCACGACGTTGCTAATTGCAGGTTTTGTGCTAGATTTAACCAACGCACTATTAAGCGTCGGCACGATTTTGCTTTTCATTATTTTGGCCAAAGATTTAATTACACAATGTCGTCAGATAGCCATCCGACTACCGCAGTTCACAAGAAACGCAAGGAAAAGGAAAACGACAGGCATCCGAGGTCCAAAACTGACGACGAGGCTTCTTCTAAGCCAGTTGCCGGTTCGCCGGTTCTTAGTGAGGTGCTTTCGCAGCCCCTGACACCCGCTACCTCAGAGCCGCAGGCCACTTCTGACTCCCACGTGGAGCCGACTAGACTGCAGGAAACTCAAGGTATTGGACACATGGAAAATATTCCCTCAGATGGGTCCGGAGCCGCTGAGCAGGCACCGGCTTCTGAGGGTGTTTTTAGGCCTACACAGTTATATGTAAAACTGACTTCAGCTTCAAAGGCAAAGACTAAAGCACCACTAAAGACAAAGAAACAAGTGCAGCAACCCCATGGACAGGCCTCCATGCCTAAAAAACAGATGCTCAAAATGGCCGAAGACCTTATTACTTTGATCAGGGGTTCCCATCCCCCTCCTGATAAAAGGCCTAGGCAAGAGACAGAATATGAATCTTCACATGAGGTTTCCATTTCCTCTGACTCCTCTTCTGAACAGGAATACTCTCTTCCTCCCTATGAGGATTCTGATTCTGAAGAATCTATCCCTTCAGCCTCTCCTCCTGAGGATTATTCTTTTGGGGAAACTCTGCATACTATGAGGGAGCACTTTCACTGGGAGAGCAAAGATTACTCAGAATCTAAGAAAAGGCTCAGAGACTTTCTTTTACTACCTCAGCACAGGCCTCTTGCTATTCCCCCTGTTTTAGACATTGTAGATGATGGATTTTCAGAGTCCAGCCTGTCTCCTGACTCTTTACCCCCTGCACCTGTTAAGCCAGACAGATACTACAGAGTTCCAGATTCACATAAATTTCTTTATAAAAACCCTGCTGCTGACCCAGAAATTATATCTCAGGGTCCCAAAGGGGTCAAGGCTTCCACTGCAAAAAACCCTATCCCCTCTGATAGGGATTCAAGGGCTCTGGACAGATGGGGGAAAAAGGTTTACACTTCTGCTACCTTGGCTGTAAGGGCTTTAAATTGTCAGTTTCATATGCTTAAATATCAGCAATACTTAATATCACTGCTAAAACAGAAAATGTTAACAAATTCTGAATGTGCAGAAAACAAGGAAATGCGGGATTTATTGCATGCAGCTGAAAAAGTGGGAAAGCATACTTTGCAGTGTGGTTTTGATTCTTTGATTCTCTGGAGGCCTCTTGCAGGGCCGCTGTTACGGGTTCTGTCATTAGGAGGCATGCTTGGTTAAAGGAACAGAATCTGCCTGATCATGTTAAAGCAAAATTATTGGATGCTCCATTACAGCATGATACTTTGTTTGGTGTTAAAGTAGAAGAGGTGTTGAAGAAAATGGAGGACAAAGCGAAATCTATGCAAGACAGTTAATGATTTCTTACAGGTACAGCCACCCAGATTTAGCAGGAACTGGCCTACAAAGAATTGGTCCTTTCCAGTGTCAGACAGGCCACAAAGAGGCAGATACAGACGCCCCAGACAGATCCCAGCCCCAAGGCTCATAAAGGCCTAAACAATGGGGGGCTTCTACCTCCAAAATAGGAGAAGACAAATCACTGCCATACAGGAAACAGTCCCAATGACTTTCCTCTGCCAGCACCAAGCACTTATCTTTTGGCAGCCCCCTTAGGGGGAAAACTAGCACTTTTTTCACAAAATTGGCACATGATCACCCAGGACAAATGGGTCTTGAATATAGTGTCTCAGGGCTACAGGTTCCACTTTCACACCCTGCCAAGGGCAAAAAGTATGCCAGACCTGCCACACAATCAATGGGCAGAGGCACAGAAACAAGTTTCATCCCTCATGGACATGAGAGCCGTTCAGCAAGTACCACAGCAAGGGCAGGGACAAGGATTTTACTCAAGGCTATTCTTGGTACCCAGAAAGGACAAAGCCTGGGGACCAGTACTGGACCTGTCTATCCTAAACACATTCCTGGATATTACAAAATTCAAAATGTTAACTCTGCAGCAGCTTCTGCCCATGCTAGGCAAGAAGGCTTGGCTTGTGACTTTGGACCTAAAAGAGGCATACCTGCATGTCCCAATCAGACAGTCATGCAGGAGATACCTCAGATTCATATCTGGCTCAATGCACTACCAATTCTCTGCACTGCCCTTTGGCTTATCTACTGCGCCCAGGGTCTTCACAAAATGCCTGGCACCAGTAATTGCTTTTTGCAGACAAAGAGGAATTCAGATATATCCTTACTTGGATGACTGCCTTATTCAAGCAGAGAACCAGGACATTCTACTAAAGCATCTGGTGTTTGTAAAAAGATTACTAATTTGCCTAGGGTACACAGTAAACGAAAATAAATCAAAACTAGTACCCTCTCAAGAGATAATATTCCTGGGTGCAAGCTTAAATACAACTGCCCAGATGGCTTATCTCACGCCAGACAAACAAAGGCAACTGACTTCTTACTTCAAAATGTTGGCAACAAAGACCCAGTTATCTGCAAGAAAAATCCTGCAGGCTTTCGGCTTCATGGCATCCTGCATTCTGCTAATTCCATATGCAAGACTGCATATGAGGAAACTACAATGGTATCTAAAAAGTGTTTGGACTCAACATTGCCACAGCCTGGAAATATTAATTATCCTCATTCCGTGCCTGCAACAGGGGTTTCGATGGTGGACACAGGCCTGTCACCACAACAAGGGACAGCCATTCACTTTACCCACAGCCGGGCAGACACTAACAGATGCATCAGATTATACCTGGGGGGCCCACATGGCAGGAAAATGTATTCAGGGAACATGGCCCGCAAGCCAAATGCATCTTCATATCAATCAAAAAGAGATACTAGCTGTTCAGAATGCCCTGACAGCCTTCAAGGATCTACTTCATCCAGGACAACTGCTGATAAAGACGGGACAATACTACAGTCATGTGGTACATAAACAAGCAGGGAGGCACACATTCCTACCCCCTCTGCAGACAAGCCATGACTTTGTGGAACACAGCATTGACTTATCAAGTACACCTGCAAGCACAATTCCTACCAGGAAAGACAAATACTCTGGCAGACGAACTAAGCAGGAACCTCATGGATCCTCACGAGTGGAAACTGAATCCACAAATCTTCAGCATGATAACAAGGAAATGGTGATGCCCAGACATAGATCTAGTTGCCTCCCCTCACAACTGCCAACTACAGAGATTCTGCAGAAGGACTTATCACAAGCAAGCATGGAAAGTGGATGCTCTATCATTCAGTTGGAAAACCCTTACAGTATATGCCTTTCCTCCACCGCCTCTCCTCCCCAAGGTACTCCTAAAGGTCAGACAAGAGAAGCCAAAAATGATACTGATTGCCCCAGACTGGCCACGCCAGCACTGGTACCCAATCCTAAAGAGCTTGTCTCAAGGCCCAGCCTGGACACTACCTCAAATTCCTCACTTACTGACCCAACAAAACAATCAGATCCTGCACAGCCAGCTCAGAACCCTAAATCTGGCAGCATGGCGGATAATGTAACCATTCAGAACACACATCTCTCTAAAGCAGTTATGGATGTTATTTTGAAGGCCAGGAGGCCCAGCACCAGAAGATCTTATGCAGAAAAATGGAAGAGATTCTGTGCTTGGAACCAGGCACAAGGAATTGATACGCTTGTACCAAATATCCCTCAGATTTTACAATAGTTAACTGAGATGCTGGACAAAGGCCTATCCTTTTCATCAATTAAGATCCATGCCTCTGCCATTTCAGCTCATTACAATACGGACCCACCTATTTTTTCACATCCTCTGCTAAGGCAGTACCTCAGAGGGGCCAAAAACATAAGACCTCCAAGGAGAGCGCCAATACCTGCATGGGACCTCAATTATGTCTTGGAAAAACTCTCACTGTCTCCTTTTGAGCCAGAAAATACAGCTGAGATAAAATTCTTATGGAAAACAGCTCTGCTCCTAGCAATAACCTCGGCAAGAAGAGTCTCAGAGTTACAGGCACTAATGGCTGTGGAACCTTTCATAATTTTCCATCCAGACAGAGTTTCTCTGAGGACAAACCCAACATTTATGCCTAAGGTAGTGTCCAGTTTGGCCCTTAACGAAACCATTCATTTGCCTACCTTTTATCCAAACCCACAGAATAAGGGTGAGAGACTTCTGCATTCTTTGGACATACACAGACAGCTACGCTTCTACTTGGACAGAACTAAAGCTTTCAGAAAAACTGAGCAACTCTTAGTGGCATTTGCTGCAGGATCACAAGGAAAGGCTATCTCAAAGCAGACTATTTCAAAATGGATAGGCCACTGCATTCGTTTCTGTTATTCACAACATGGCAAATCAGTGCCTAAGGACATTAGGCCACATTCAACCAGAGCAGCAGCCACTACAGCAGCCTTCCTCAGAGGAGTACCAACCAAAGACATTTTAGAGGCTGCAACTTGGACTTCAGTGCACACTTTTACAAAGCACTACCACTTACCTCTTTACTCTAAATCCAGAGCAGGGTTTGCCACTGCAGTTCTGCAGGGCCTCATAGCCACTCCTAATTCTATGTAGACCCTGCCACCCAACCTCAGCTTTGGGATTCAACCCAAGTGTAATGACTGCAACAGTGAAACACGAACATAGTACAGTTGTGTACCTACCATAAATGTAGATGTTCGAGTGTATTCACTGTTGCAGTCCAGGTTACCCACCCACCATCTCCCTTTCTTTGCTGGGACTTATCTGTACTTCTCTGTTCTATGCAACCTATGTGGTGCACTTGCTTGTAGATGAAGATAATGTTTTATTTTAGTGCATGCTTTTTTATTGACATAATTTCTAGCCTACCCTTTTGGGGGCACCTGACATCTGGGGCAAGAAAAACTGAAGAAAATTGCGTCTGCTGCATCTTTTATACCCCTGGCACACTGACGTCAGGGAAGAGGCAACAGCAACTGACGCCGGACCTAGACTTTGGAATTCAGGCCGACTGCGGGTAGCCTGCCAGCAGAATAACCCAAGTGTAATGACTGCAACAGTGAATACACTCGAACATCTACATTTATGGTAGGTACACAACTGTATTTTTTAGGAACTGCAACTGCCTCATTTAAGGCATTGAAATCAACGTTACGATGTCTCTCTTCACTTCCGGTACTTGTTCCAGCAAAAGTAAGTAATGGGTTTACGTCACTAGTAACACAATCAAAAAAAACAAAGACTTGTCTGGGTTGTAAGGTAACTCTACAATATTTCCTACTAAATCTGCCATGGTCTCCCAGTGGTGATATAAAAAATAAAACAATAATGTAAAGTAGATACCCAGCACCACTGGAAAATAAATGGCACTGAGCACCAATAAAACAAATAATGTCAAAAAGTAATAAAATAGGCTCAGTGACAACCTCTGGCAGTTGGTAACAGTTACCATATAAATGTCTATTCAGACCAAATTCAGACTGTTCTTGTGGTTGAAACCAATGAACGATTTACGGAAACCTTGAGCATATTAAAAAACCTTTTATTTGGTAACAGAAAACAGGTAAGCGCTTTCTCCAAAGTGGCTTCTTCAGACCTCGATACAATCTGGGTAAAAATACACACTATTTATAAGTGAATAAATCTGCATAGTAATAACGCCTCAATGGATTAATGAGCAGAAACAATAATTGACTAATAGATGTGTCTAAATTCAATTCAGTTTAATGGCACATGTATAACAAATTTCTTATCTAAAAATGCATAAATAAGACTAGAAATACACTAATAGAAAATGCTTATATAAATATTTGCAAAAACGCATATATAAAAAACATACACGAATAAAACGCAAATAAATATATGTATCAAGAAAACTAATAAAAATGAAGAAATATAAACATATATAACATAAATACCAAAAACAGATATATACATATATGTAATGTTTACTTGAAAGCAAGCCTCCTGCTTGTATCATTGAGGTCTGAAGAAGCCACTTTGGTGAAAGCGCTTACCTGTTTTCTGTTACCGAATAAAAGTTTTTTTATTATGCTCAAGGTTTCCGTAAATCATTCATTGGTTTGAACTACAAGAACAGTCTGAATTTGGTCTGAATAGACATTTATATGGTAACTGTTACCAACTGCCAGAGGTTGTCACTGAGCCTATTTTATTACTTTTTGAAACTTTTATTTTACATTAAAAAGTGACCGCATGCATCCTTGTGCATGAGCATATAATTTTGTGTAGAAGTAGAAGTTTGCTTCAAGCCTAAGACCACTAAGAAGTCTTATCTTTCTTTCTTGGGATTTGACCTTTACAATGGAAAAGGCAACTCTCTTCCTTTGAGTCATTAGGTAAAGGAAATTAAAAATACCGCACATACGAAACATTTTTTCTCTTTACTGTTTAGATCGCCAAGAACATATGCTTCCCCCTTTCATTAACATTGTACGTTATAACTGTCTTGCACATTGCATCTTGTTCAATTACTCTCATCATTGCTGTGCAGTGGTGCAGCAGTTAGTGTTATCACCTCACAGGAAGAAGTTCTCCAGTTCGATTCTCGTCTGGGGTGCCTTCAATGTGGAGTCTGCACATCCTCCCTGCATTCGTATGGGTTTCCTCTGGATGGTCCAGTTTCCTCCCACATTCCAAAGACATGCATCTGAAGCATTTCTCCCTGGGCCTCTGCTGAAAATGGGCTGTATGTCAGCCAGACTTTTTTGATAAACAAATGTTAAATAAAATTAATGGAAGAGCTCATAGTACTCTGGGTACAACAGCCATTTTGGCTGTCCAGGCTGAGGGAGATAGTGCACAGGCTAATATTCTTCATATTGATCAGTGCTGAAGTAGCCTTAGCTGTTTGGGTTATATCCTGTCAAGGATATGGGGACCTTCAGTGTGTCCAAACCGTTGGCTTGAGCTAAGCTAACTAAAACATTGGTATGGTCGTCAAGCCCATCAGTGCTTTCCTAACACTGATAGAGTACTCCTTTGCTGACTTGCAAAGATCACCAGTTGGCTAATACTGTTATGTTAATGGGCATATAAGTTCCCTTCAGAAAAAAACTTCCATATTACGTTTTTGTTCTATTTTTAACAGTTATTTCCGTGGCAGAGCTAGCCACCTGGTGGTGTAAACCTTGGCTTGAGCTGATTGTCACTTCTGAAGTGACACCCTGACTCCATGTGCAAAATGGGAAAAGGGGTTGAGGATGGATGGATGGATTTTATTATTATTATTTTTTGTTTGTTTGTTTTAACTATTTTTGTGTGTGTAAAACAGCTGATTTAAAATTGTGAAAAAAAAATGTTGTTATTGACATATTACTTTTATGTACTTTTAAACAGGAACACATTTTTTTATTTTTGTGGTAATAAAAAAGTTGCTTAAACTACTGTTTCTATGGAGAAACTGTGTTTAGTTTACTTTTTGAGGCTGGAGAAAGTGTTTGAAATGGTTTTTACTGCGTTGTATGTGGGAAGAAAGTGATTTTATTACAACTTTCCTGATGTCCTTCAAGGATGCATCTGCAGTCCTAACATATGGGTTGTCCTGCCTCAGGCAGCCCTTCGGTCGGCCGGATTCCAAAGTCTGGGTCTGGCCTCAGCTGATGTCGCACTTCACCCGACGTCATAGCTGCTGGGGTATAAAGGCATCAGCCGACGCCATTTTCCCCAGTCTTTCTTGCCGCGGTGCCGAAGCAGAAGCTGTTCGCAAGTGCCGGTCGGTCAGATCCAGAGATTTCTACTACCGAAGACTTCTAAAATGCTAAGTACCCCGTTGGGGACTCTTTCTTGCCTCAGCCGATGTCAGACAAAGTAAATAATTGTTTAACTTGTGGGAAACAAATACCTCATAAGGATTTCCACTCTTACTGCCTTCCTTGCTTAGGCCCAGACCACGACGTATCAGCTTGTCTAGCCTGTGCTTCCTTCAACCGACGGACGCTTAGACGTCGGTCGGAGTTTGCAGAGGAGTTTTTTGGTCCCGCTTTTGCATACAAAATGCCGTCGGAGACTCCGACTACACAATTAGCTAAAAAGCGCAAGGACCGACAGCTGAAACCACGGTTAGGCCAACCGCGAGTGTCTCGGTTCTTCCTTCGGCCGAAAGCATGCCCCCGATAACAGAGGCCTCTCAGAGCATGGCCGAATCTGCTACTGAAATTACTGCTACAGAAGCAGGCACCTAGGATTTGTCAGACACTATTCCTTTAGACATTTCTACCCCTGCACGTGGGGCTGCTAGACCCCCTGCTTCTATGTCTATCAAGGCCTTTTCCAGGGCTAAAGCAGCTAAATCTTCTAAGGCCGTACCTACAAAAGCTCCCTCACACAGGCCTACCTCTAGTTCCCAGATACTCAGCCTGGCAGAGGATCTTATTTCTTTGATCAGGGGATCCCAACCTCACCCAGACAGGGCCTCTAAACCTCCTCCAGATAAGAGGCCTAGGACTGAACCCCCTGAACCTGTCTCTACAGACTATTCCTCGGATGACTCAGATATTTCAGTCCATCAGGAAGGCCCATATTCTCCTTATGAGGATTCTGATGCAGAAGACTCCATTCCTTCTGCTTCTCCTCCTGAAGAATTTTCTTTTGGGGAAACCCTACATTCTATGAGGGAACACTTCCAATGGCAGGGCCAGGATTTTTCAGATTCAAGGAAAAGGCTAAGGACTTTTTTACACTTACCACAGCATAGGCCTTTAGCCATTCCTCCAGTACTATCAGTTGTTGATGATGCATATAATGATGCCAGTACTGCCCCTGACTCTCTTCCTCCGGCCCCTGCCAAGCCTGATAGATATTACAGGGTCCCGGACACACACTACCACTTGTATAAGGCTCATGTTGAAGACCCAGAAACCATTTCACAGGGCCCTAAGAGTGTGGCAGCTGCCTCTGCCAAAAACCCTCTTCCCTCTGAAAGGGAATCTAGAGCATTAGAGAGATGGGGTAAAAAGGTTTATACATCTACTACTCTTTCGGCCAGGGCCTTAAACTGTCAGTTTCACACGATTCAGTACCAGGAATTTTTGTTAGACCAGCTAAATAAAAAACTGTCCTCTCCTGAACCTGTAGACCGCAAGTCCCTTCAGGATTTGGTACATAACTCTCAGCAGGTCAGTAATCATTTCTTAAAATGTGGCTATGATGCACTGGAAGCTTCCTTTAGATCAGCTATGACTGGAGCAGTGATTCGAAGACATGCCTGGTTAAAAGAACAATCCTTACCAGACCATGTTAAGTCAAAACTCCTAGATGCTCCTATGGAGAAACAAAGTTTGTTTGGCTCCCCTGCACAGGAGGTTCTAAAGAAAGTGGAAGAAAAAGCAAAATCTGTCCAAACAGTCAAGGATTTCTTACAGGTCCAACCTCCGAGGTTTAGCAGAAATTGGCCTTCGAAGAATTGGTCCTTTCCAGACACCTCCAGAGCACAGAGAGGCAGAAATAGACGTCCAAGAGGCAGAGGTCAATCTAGGGGTGCCTACAGGGGACGTCAGTGGCAACCTGCCAACCAGAGAAGTGCTGCCACATCTGCAACTACAACCACTTCCACAGGACAGACACAATGACTTGGCTCTGATTCCGCTTACCAGGGAACAACTGGAAGCACCCTTGGGCGGAAAGCTAGCCTTATTTTCAGACAACTGGCATTGCATTACAGGAGACAAATGGACTTTACAAACAATAGACAAGGGCTACAGGTTTCACTCCCACACTCTACCAAAAAAGAGAGGAATGCCAAACCTTCCATCAAGCCAAAAAACAGAGGCTCAAAAGCAAATCAACGACTTACTAAGCATGAGAGCTATAGAAAAGGTACCACCTATGGAACAAGGCCAAGGATTTTACTCCAGGCTTTTCCTTGTACCAAGAAAAGAAAATCAATGGAGACCTATTCTCGACTTGTCCGCACTGAACACATACCTCATTGTTCCAAAATTCAAAATGCTGACCCTACAGCAACTTCTTCCCATGCTGGGCAAGGAGTCTTGGCTGGTGACTCTAGATCTCAAGGAGGCATACCTGCATGTCCCTATACGACCAGATTGCAGAAGACACCTCAGATTTCTTGCAGGATCAGAGCATTATCAATTCTCAGCATTGCCCTTTGGCTTATCCACTGCGCCCAGAGTATTTACGAAATGCCTGGCATCAGTAATTGCTCATTTCAGGCTTCAGGGAATTCAAATTTACCCATACCTGGACGACTGCCTAATACAAGCGGACAACAAGACAAAATTAACAAAAGATTTGGAAAATGTCATACAACTGTTGCAAGCCTTGGGATACACAGTCAACATTCAAAAGTCAAGACTAGTACCATCCCAAAGGATACCATTTTTGGGTGCAGAACTGGACACAACAACTCAGATGGCTTTTCTCACAGAAGAAAAACAAAAACAACTACCAGTCTATTTCATGACATTAGCAACACAAACTCAGCTTACTGCAAGGAAAGTCCTGCAAGCCCTGGGTTACATGGCATCCTGCATAATATTGATCCCGCATGCCAGGCTGCATATGAGAAAGTTGCAATGGTACCTAAGGAATGTATGGTCTCAACACAAGCACAGTCTAGAAGCCCAGATTCCAATAATTCCATGCCTGAAAAAAGAATTCTTGTGGTGGGCTCAGGCCTGTCAGATGAACAAAGGATTGCCTTTCCACAAACCACATCCAAGCCAGACCATTACCACGGACGCCTCAGACCTAGGCTGGGGGGCACACATGGAGGACAAGTGTATACAAGGCCTATGGACCCAAGACCAGCTGAATCTACACATAAATCTAAAGGAGATGCTGGCAGTGAAACATGCAATCCAGGCATTCAGACCTTTCCTTCAACAAGGTCACCTGCTGATAAGGACGGACAATACCACAGTCATGTGGTACATCAACAAACAGGAAGGTACACACTCATATCCTCTATGCCGGATGGCAATGGACCTGTGGAATTTGGCCCTGAATCTCAACATTCAACTACAGGCCAGATTTGTACCAGGAAAAGAAAATTCACTAGCAGACACCTTAAGCAGAACTACCACGGATGCTCACGAATGGATGCTGCATTCAGACATCTTCAAAACCATAACAAAGAAATGGGGAATGCCAGAGATAGACCTGTTCGCCTCCCCACACAACCACCAATTGAAGAAATTCTGCACAAGAGCATACCACCCACTTGCCTGGAGGGTGGACTCCTTTCCTTCAGCTGGAAAAACCTGACAGCATATGCATTTCCACCTCTTCCTTTGATGTACAAAGTCCTACTGAAGATCAGAGAGGAACAGCCAAAGGTAATCATGATAGCTCCAGACTGGCCAAGGCAACATTGGTACCCGCTACTGAGAAGCTTGTCTCGGACACACTCATGGCCTCTACCTCTACGTCCCTTACTTCTAACACAGAACAACTACAAGACCCTGCATCCAAACTTGAAAACACTGCAGCTAACTGCTTGGAATATTGCATAAAGCAAAATAAACCAGATTTATCTCAGAGGGTTAAGGACATTATCCTGGAGGCACGCAGACCCTCCACAAGGAAAACTTATTCAGCCAAATGGAAAAGATACCTCATTTGGAGTGCAGCAAAGGGACAAAATGCCTCATTGGCAAACATAGCACACATCCTGGAATACTTAGCAGAACTGTTCCACAATGGCCTGTCCTACTCCTCCATTAAGATTCATGCATCAGCAATTTCAGCAGAGTACAACATGGATCCTCCTGTCTTCTCTCATCCTCTACTCAGGCAGTTCTTGAGAGGAATCAAAAATGTAAAGCCTCCAAGGAAGCCACCTTTACCTACATGGGATCTCAACTATGTGCTGGAAAAATTAACACTTCCCCCTTTTGAACCAGCAGCAACAGCAGACTTACAGTTCTTATCTTGGAAAACTGCTTTCCTGCTAGCAATCACTTCAGCAAGAAGGGTATCTGAGTTACAGGCATTAATGGCAGTACAGCCTTTCCTTATCTTCCATCAGGATAGAGTGTCTCTGAGAACTAATCCTACTTTTATGCCAAAAGTGGTCTCCAGGGTATCATTGAACCAAGCGATTCATTTACCTACATTCTTCCCCAACCCACAGAACAGGGGGAAAGACTACTACATACCTTGGATGTGCACAGACAATTACGCTACTATCTGGACAGAACTAAGACCAACAGAAAAACTGACCAGCTTCTGGTAGCATATGCAACAGGAGTGCAAGGAAAAGCAATTTCAAAACAGACAATCTCAAAATGGATAGGAAATTGCATTAGATTTTGCTACTCTTTTCATGGAAAGACAACTCCTGAAAATATCAGGTCTCACTCCACAAGAGCTACAGCCACCACTACAGCTTTCCTACGAGGAGTGGCTACCAAAGACATTTTAGAAGCTGCTACTTGGAGCTCCGTGCATACATTTGCCAAGCATTATAATCTTCCTTTATACTTCAGATCCCGAGCAGGTTTTGCAACTGCTGTTTTGCAAGGGATCTTAACTACACCATCTTTATCTTAGTGCCTCCTCCCCCAGTTTGGCTATGGTATTCTACCCATATGTTAGGACTGCAGATGCATCCTTGAAGGACATAGTACAGTTTTGTACCTACCATAAATGTAGATGTCCGATAGGTATGCATCTGGAGTCACACCCTCCTTCCCTCTGTGGTATTCCTAGGGTACTTACCCCTCTTTTAGCTAGCTGGGGGAATCTATTATGGTGTATTTGTTTGTATGTATATATGTATATATATATTGTTTGCTTTCTACTGTTTGGAATTATTTGCATTTATCCAAATTTAGCCTTCCTAGAGGGCACCTGGCATCTGGAGCAAGAAACACTGAGGAAAATGGCGTCGGCTGATGCCTTTATACCCCAGCAGCTATGACGTCGGGTGAAGTGCGACATCAGCCGAGGCCAGACCCAGACTTTGGAATCCGGCCGACCGAAGGGCTGCCTGAGGCAGGACAACCCATATGTTAGGACTGCAGATGCATACCTATCGGACATCTACATTTATGGTAGGTACAAAACTGTACTTTTTACTGACTGTTACTGTTAAGCTTCCATAGGAGACAAGCACCATTTTCATCTTGACAAGGAAACAAACTAGTGGTCCCTTGGCTGGACCTCCTTCTAGCCATAAAACTAAAAAATTAATTAAGCAGCTTTACTGCCAAAGTAGGTTAGTAATTTTCCTCAGCCACAGGTGGGTGATTCTGCTGTGGCCAGAGCTGGTTTGTCAGACCACTTGTTTTTTTCTCACATCCCTCTAGTGTTGTCACTACAACCACGGTGGACTTGGGGTTAGATGCATCTTATGCGGCTTTTATGGTCCCCTCAGTGGGCAAGAGGGACCCACTCTTGTCGGTCTTGGGAGAAGGGGCAGGGAATGTGCTCTTTTGTTGTCAGAATGTTGTGCCCATCCCTGGGAAGCTGTTGATGCCACTATTAGGTATGTTTGCCCCAGTGTTCCTCAACAAGAGCGGAGAAGAAGCTACATATTTAACTTCTGTGTCAATTTCTCTGAACAGGAGTAATTTGTTGAGGTTGGCACAGCTTCTTGTAGTGGCTATTGACCCTTCTTATACTATGGTTTCTAGTAAAAGAAAAAGGGATTTCTGTTTCCCAGGAGAGTGTCAAGAAGATGAATCTGTAGGGGAATGAGAAAGGGTAGATGGAGGTTTTTCTCTTCAGGATGCTCTTTGTGTTTCATTGTTGCAGTCATCACATTTGGGTTATCAACTTGCAGTAGCTGTCAGTCGGCCTGATTATCAAAGTCTTGGGTCCTGCGTCGGTTGCTGTCACATCATCCATGACATCAGGTAGTCAGGGGTATAAAGCATGCAGCCGACGCCATTACTTCAGTCTTTCTTGCCGTGCAGTGCCCGAAGCAGAGGCATTCGTAAGTGCCGGTCGGCCGACTCCTGAAATTTTCATTTTCAGAACCGAAGTCTTCAACTAAAGCTAAGTACCCCGTTGGGGAAACTTTTTCTTGCTCTAAACAGATGTCAGTAAAAGTCAATAATTGTATTTCTTGTAGAAAGCAAATACCTCAAAGATTTTTATTTGTACTGTATGCCTTGCCTAGGCCCTGACCGCGATGTACCTCGCTGTCGGTTTTGTGCCTTATTTAAACAATGAACTATTCGTCGTCGGTATATTTACACTTCTAAATATTTTGGTACTCAGTTCAATTACCCAGATATGGCTTCGGGTAAGCCACCGGACTACCGACATTCCGAAAAAACACAAAGATAAAGACAGAGACAGGCCACCTAGGTCCAAAGCTGCCAACGACGCTTCTCCTAAGCAAGACGCCAGTTCGCCGGTACTCAGTGAGGCTCTTTCCCAGACTCTGATACCCGGTACTTCAAATTCACAGGCCTCTACTGTGACCCATTCAGAGTCCGGTATGCTGCGAGATGCTTCCAACTGTGGAACCTGCGGATGTCTCTACCTTGGATGGGTCCGGAGCCGCTGTGCAGGCACTGGCTTCTGAGGGTGTATTCAGGCCTACTGACTTGCATATTAAACCAACGCCATCTTCTTCTTCAAGGCCTAAAATTCGATCCATGCCTAGAAAGCCGATGCCCAGACCGCATGGTCAGGCCTCTATGCCTAAAAAACAAATAAGAATGGCTGTATCTCCAGATTATGTAGCCCGTGGTAGGATACCTTGGGTCCGTACACTCTTCTTCTCCATGGTCTGGGGCAGTTGGCAGCATTATCCTCCTCTCCGCTGTCAGCCTCTAGCACATACTGATGAATCAAAGCAATGGCAGTCCCTAACATTTTCCAAGTTAACATTCCCCTGCATGTATACACTAGTGATGCAGAGTTTATGGGGAAAACCAGACTGTAAGGGGTTTCCATACTTTATACTGTTGTGCTGCTGATGCTGCCTGTATGATTGGCTGACTATGATACATTCCAGCTGCCAGCTGTATTACTCATGGCTTTGCTTTGGCCACTGTGAGTGTTAGAGGCATTAGTGGTAATTTGTGCATGATTGCCTTTATCCTGCTGTTGCCGTTTTTGTAATTAATTTTTACTTGCATCTCCTCCCATTTACAGCTGTGTGGCCACCTGCCAGCTGTATTATATTTGCATGGCCCATTCTGAGTTGCAAGTATCCCATAATAGTGATTTCTGCTTCATTTCTCCTTTATTGTATGTTCTTGCCCCTTATTTTATTTATTTTTTTACATGTCCTCCCATTGTCAGCTGTGCAGCCCCCTGCCTGCTGTATTGTTGAGTGCTTTCATTGGCCCATTGTGGGTTGCAGACTCCCATATCGCCGATATGTACAGCGTTTCCCTTGTTCTGCTACTTCCTTTGCCTTTTGCTATTTCCTGCCTCTTTGTGCTTGTGTGTTGTGTAAACATCAAGAAATGGCCCTCTCTTGGGTGCAAACATGCTCCTCATTTCACTGACTTAGAGTAAACCACCTCAGACACGCCCCCTTGCTTAGCTAAGATGAAACCAGCCAACAGACATCCAGTGTGCTTATACCAAGCATGACATACCCCCTTTTTATGTTCCTTGCTCCTCCTGCCTACATTATAATGTTAGAGCACCTACACGGTTAGGTGCAGTCTGACACTTAGAAAATTTCTTGACTAAGTTGTGATTCAGTGTATGTCCCCTCATTAACATACTCCACTGCCTCCAGCCCTAATTACTGCACTGAGCACGAGCCTTGCGATGTTTACTTTCTGCATGTCATTGACTATAATGGCAAAATGCAGAAAGTTGTGAATATGCCCCCCCCCCATTTCTACATATTCTCCCCCCTCCCGCTAGCGTACCAGTTCCCCTGCCCTCAATGGCCGAGTTCAGCCAACAGAAATGTTTTTTTTTTTTTTTTTATTAAATGGTTTTGCATGCCAATGGCCATAAATTTAGCCATTGGCATGTATAACCTCAGTCATACATGTTTTCTGAAGCACCGACATGCCTCTGTTGTTTAGATTGCAGAAATGTATTCGGTTAGTAACCGAATACATTTCTGCAAGTTACACTGTTCCAGCACGGAGACATGCCGCTTTGCTGGATCCGCTAAACCAGCTCATTTGCATGGTTTTCACCAGCAAATGAGCTGATTAGCATACGGCATGTCTTTCCATGTTGGAACAGTGTAGGGCCACTCGTGCACATTAAAACAGCATGTACCTGGATCGCGAGGCCACCATTTCCCATGCAGGAGAGGTTACACTGTTCCTACATGGAAAATAAAGCATCGTGAATCCCTGGGCATGTCTAATAAAATAGGGGACCACTTGACAAGACATGATAGCATCTGATTAAATAGAAGCATGGATGTTGGTTTGGGGAGGATTTCATCTACAAAAGATGGTAACCAAAGGAATGAAGTAGGGTTTGATGCTAAACCAGTCTTGTGCAGCATTTTGGTGTCAGATGCAACACTGCACTTGGCTAGCAAGGTCAGGGTAGTGACCATGGATGGCAGGACCAGTCTGCGGTAATTTTTCAGGTTTAATGGGCAACAATGACGGCTATGCAGTTTTTATGGAAAAGAAGGAATCCAGAGGTGATTTACATGTTTAGAAGAGATCTTGGGTGGCGAAAGCCAGGGTACCTTTTTGGCTAGGCTTATATAGGCCCTAGGGCCATTAGCCTAGTACCTACCTATGAACCTATGAAGACCTTATTACTTTAATCAGGGGAAGCCAACCTTCCCCCTCTAAGAGACCTAGGACTGAATTTGCTTATGATACTTCTGATCAGGATTCTAAAATTTCTGTTTCTTCTGATGACCAGGATTTACCCTTATCTACTTATGAGGATTCTGATGCAGAGGAGACTCTTCCCTCTGCTTCCCCTTCTGAGGATTTCTCTTTTGGTGAAACCTTGCATACTCTTAGGGAGCATTTTCGCTGGGAAAGCCAGGATTACTCTGATTCTAAAACGAGGCTTAGGGATTTTTTACTCCTGCCCCAACACAGACCTTTAGCTATCCCCCCTGTACTGGACATTATTGATGCCTTTTCGTAATCTAGCTTGACTCCTGACTTCTTACCTCCTGCTCCCAGAAAACCAGATAGATATTACAGGGTTCCTGACTCTCACAAAATCCTACTGCGAATCATGAGACCATTTCACAGGGACCCAAGAGCATTAAGGCTACTACTGCCAAAAATCCTACCCCCTCTGATAGAGATTCCAGGGCGCTGGATAGATGGGGTAAGAAGGTATGCACTTCCCATTAGGGTCTTAAACTGCCAGTTTCATATGGTAAAATATCAGCAGCATATTATTGGATTGCTTAAACAGAAAATTATGTTGATTCCTGACTGTGCTGAAAATAAGGATTTAAAGGATTTAATGCATTCTGCTGAACAAGTTGGAAAACATACTTTGCAATGTGGTTTTGATTCACTAGAGGCATCTTGCAGGGCTGCTGTCACTGGGTCTGTACTTAGAAGGCATGTTTGGCTTAAGGAGCAATCTTTGCCAGATCATGTTAAAGCTAAATTGCTGGATGCTCCCTTAAACCAGGACCACCTGTTTGGCAACAAAGCAGAAGAAGTACTTAAAAAGTTGGAAGAAAAAGCAAAATCTATGCAAACTGTTAATGATTTCCTGCAAGTACAGCCTCCAAGATTTAGTAGGCATTGGCCCTCTAAGAATTGGTCCTTTCCTGACTCTTCCAGGCCTTCTCAGTCCAAACCCAGAACCAGCAGACCACCCAGGCTTCACTTCCAAGGTACGCACTGGACTAAGCAGTGGGGGGGCTTCCACTTCCAAATCAGGGAGTAGTAAGACCCCCCCCATGGTAAACTGTCTCAATGACTTTAACTTTAAAACTTCCAAGCCCTTCTTAACGGACTGCCTCTTTAGGGGGAAAGATTGCGCTGCAGGCAAAAAATTGGGAACTCATTACCCAGGACAAATGGATTTTAAATATAGTTACCCAAGGATACAGATTCCACTTCCACACTTTACCAACCCCAAACGGTTGGCCAGATCTACCCCCAAATCAGTGGGCAGAGGCTCAAAAGCAAGTACTCTCTCCCTTAAGTATAAGGGCTATTCAAACTGTCCCAGAAGAGGAAAGGGGACAAGGTTTCTACTCAAGACTTTTCCTAGTGCCTAGAAAAGACAACACATGGCGTCCTATCCTGGATCTCTGTATCCTAAACACATTTTTGGTGATCCCAAAATTCAAGATGTTAACTCTTACAGTTGCTTCCTATGCTAGGCAAGGATGCCTGGTTGGCAACACTGGATTAAAGGAAGCCTACCTGCACATCCCAATCAGGGAATCTTGCAGAAAATACCTAGGCTTCAAAGCAGACTACATGCACTATCAGTTCTCTGCACTGCCCTTTGGCTTATGTACTGCGCCCAAGATATTCACAAAGTGCCTAGCTCCAGTCATTGCATTTTGCAGGCAAAGAAATATTCAAATATACCCATACCTGGACGATTGTCTAATTCAGGCAGAAAGCCAGGACATACTTTTGAATCATCTGGCATTTGTACAAAAGGTGCTAACTTGTCTGGGGTACACCATAAACGAAAAGAAATCACATCTTGTACCCTGTTAACAAGTTATATTCCTGGGAGCAAGCTTGAACACAACTTCCCAGATGGCTTTCCTCACGCCAGAGAAGCAAGTTCATTTGACAGCTTACTTCAAACTAATGGCCACAAAAACCCTGCTATCTGCAAGACAAATAGTGCAAGCCTTGGGAGTTCATGGCCTCCTGCATTCTACTAATTCCATATGCAAGACTGCTAACGAGGAAACTACAGTGGTATCTAAAAAGCCTATGGTGTCAACATTCTCAGGATCTAGAAGCAATGATTCCTGTCATACCTTGCCTACAGTTAGAGTTCCTTTGGTGGGCAGATGTCTGCCACCAAAACAAGGGACTGCCATTCACTCTACCTCCTGCCCCCCCCAAGCCCTAACCACAGATGCATCAGACTATGCATGGGGGGCTCACTTGGCAGGGAAGTGCATTCAGGGCAAGTGGAATCCAAGTCAAATGCACCTGCATATCAATCAAAAAGAAATGGTGGCTGTACAGAATGCTCTGACAGCCTTCAAGGACCACATTCTGCCAGGACAATTAATGGTAAAGACAGACAACACTACTGTTATGTGGTACATAAACAAGCAGGGGGGATCCCACTCATACCCCCTCTGCAGACTAGCCATGGCTCTGTGGAACACAGCCTTGAGCTACCAAGTGCACCTAAAGGCTCAATTCCTGCCAGGAAAGCTAAATACACTGGCAGACGAACTAAGCAGAAATCTCATGTACCCACATGAGTGGAAACTGGAACCAAAGACATTCAGCATGTTGATAAAGAAATGGGGGAGCCCAGATATAGACCTGTTTGCCTCACCCCAGAACTACCATATGGACAAATTCTGCACAAGGACTCCCCAGAAACAAGCTTGGAAAGTGAATGCCCTGTCCTTCAGCTGGAAAAATCTATCAGTTTATGCCTTTCCTCCTCTGCTTCTCCTCTCCAAGGTACTACTAAAGATCAAACAGGAAAAAAACAAGGATGATACTGATTGCACCAGATTGGCCACGCCAACACTGGTACTCCCACTTGCGCAGTGTGTCACTGCTGGCACCATGGCATCTGCCTCAGACCCCTACCCTGCTATCCCTGCAGGAGGACCAGATTCTGCACCCTCAGCTTCAAATCCTGAACCTGGCAGCCTGGCTCTCTCCGTTATCATCCCTCAATAAACAAGTGTTAGATGTCATTCTGAAGGCAAGGAGGCCTAGTACTAGAAGATCTTATGCTGAAAAATGGAAAAGATTCTGTTCCTGGAACCAAAATCAAGGGAAGGGCACAGCAGCGCCCAATTTACCTCAGATTCTTCAATACTTAACTGAGATGCTTCACAAGGGCCTTTCTTTTTCCTCCATCAAAATTCATGCCTCGTCCATTTCAGCTCATTACAACACAGAACCACCCCTCTTCTCTCACCCACTGCTCAAGCAGTTCCTCAAAGGGACCAAAAACTTAAGACCACCCAGGAGAGCCCCAGCTCCAGCCTGGGACCTTAACTTTGTATTGGAAAAACTCACTCTACCTCCTTTTGAGCCAGCTGCAAGTGCAGAGTTAAAATTCCTTTATTGGAAAACAGCCTTCCTTTTAGCAATCACTTCAGCAAGAAGGGTGTCTGAATTACAGGCCCTTATGGCAGTGGAGCCTTTCATCATCTTTCATGCAGACAGGGTGTCCCTCAGGACCAATCACGCTGTCATGCCCAAGGTAGTATCCAGTGTGGCTCTTAATTAGTCCATTCATTTGCCAACCTTCTTTTCTAATCCACAGAACAACGGGGAATGGATACTGCACTCCTTAGATGTGCACAGACAACTTAGATTTTACTTGGACAGGACAAAACTTCTCAGGAAATCTGAACAGCTGCTGGTGGCATTTGCTGCAGGGGCAGAGGGGAAGGCCATTTCAAAGCAAACCATCTCTAAATAAATAGGCCATTGCATTCATTTCTGCTATAAGCACCATGGAAAACCTATCCCACAGGGGATCAGACCTCACTCTACCAGGGCTGCATCTACCTCTACAGCCTTTCTCAGAGGTGTCCTTACCAGGGACATCCTAGAAGCTGTTACGTGGAGTTCTGTACATACTTTCACCAAGCATTACCATTTGCCAATTTTCTTTAAATCCAGAGCTGGTTTTGCCACTGCAGTCTTGCAGGGCCTCATAGCTGGCCCTAATGCTATCTAAATTTCTCCTCCCATACTTAGCTTTTGGAATCTACTCAAATGTGATGACTGCATCAGTGAAACACGAAGAACATAGTACAGTTGTGTACACTTACCATAAATGTAGATGTTCGAGTGTATTCACTGTTGCAGTCCTGGTTACCCTCCCTCCAGCCCCCTGACATCTTTTGGCTATATCTCTATTCTCCTTTACTATGCTTAAAAGCTTTTTGGTTGGATGTATAACCTTGTATATATATATATTTAATTGCTTCCCATTGGGGGGGCACCTGACATCTGGGGCAAGAAAAACTGATGTAATGGCATCGGCTGCATGCTTTATACCCCTGACTACCTGACGTCATGAAAGATGAGACAGCAACCGACCCAGGACCCAAGACTTTGATAATCAGGCTGACTGAGGGCTACTGCAAGCAGATAACCCAAATGTGATGACTGCAACAGTGAATGCACTCGAACATCTACATTTATGGTAAGTGTACAAAACTGGAATTTCTCTGCCTTACAATTTGGGCTATCCATTGCTCCAGTAGTGTTAAAGTGTCAAACCTGTTTCATAGCCCATTTCAGGCTACAGGTTATCATAATTTTTCCATATTTAAATGACTTGCTTATATTTGCAGTCTTTGTCAAAGTGTTAGGAATTTGTCACTTGAGTGAGATATCTCCACAGGCTGGGATTCCAAGAGAACATTAATAATCCTTTTTGACTCCATCTCACAAGATTGTGTTTCTGTGGTGTCAGCTAGACCCCTTAGTACAAAGAGGATGTTCTTCATCCCACATTGCTGCAGTCCTAACACTTGGGTAGTCCGCTGTCCCAGTCGGCCCTAATACCAAAGTATAAGGCTGACGTCGGTCAAGGCGCATTAGTCTGACGTCAGGGCGTCAGGGTACAAATGCGCATGACCGACGTCATATCCTCAGTCTTTTTTGCCGCATGGTCCGATGCAGAAGCAGTATTGCGAGTGCAGGTTGGCGTTCTGAAATTTTCTGAAGTTGGAGTTTCAGACCAAATCAAAGTTGGCTAAGTACCCGTTTGGAATATTTTGGTTTTCTTGCCTCAGTATTTAACCGGATGTCAGAAAAAGTGAATAACTGTATTTCTTGTGGGAAACAGATACCTCATAGGGATTACCATACCTTGTGTATACCTTGCTTAGGGCCTGAGCACGACGTTGTTGGATGTCGCTCTTGTGCTAGATTTAACAAACGCACTATAAAGAGAAGATTAGACTGTGCCAGGTTAGTTTTTGGGAAGCGTTGTAATTATAAAATGCCGTCGGTTGCTCCGGCTAAAAACGCAAGGACAAAGCAGCAAAGCCTAGGTTGGAAGAACCGTCTGTCCCGGACGTCGGTTCTTTAGAAGGCTCGGTGGAGCCGGAGGTTCTGCCAGAAGTTTCTTTGGAGTCTCAGGGAGAGACTTTACTGTTACAGGATGTGTCCTCTCAGGAGGTAGGCCAGGCTGAAGGGGCTTCTCAGGTAGCTGTTCTCCCTCCCTTCCTAAGGTGGTTAGGCCCTCCCCTTCTGTTTCCAAGGCTTCTTGAGGCAGGCCAGGTTTAACTTCAGTGGGTGTCTCTCCTAGTTCTTCAGGGTCTCTGCCTAAGAAACATATGCTTAAAATGGCAGAAGATTTGATTACTATGATTAGAGGTTCTATGCCCCACCTGATAAGAGGCCTAGGGTGGAACCTGAGCTTGAGAGTTTTGAGCAGTGTTCGAGGCTTCTGAGTCTTCGGCTGAAGACTTACAGGAGTATCCTCCTTATTCTGATTCTGATGTAGATGATTCTACTCCTTGACTTCTCCTCCTGAGGATTTTTCTTTTCAGAAACTCTTCATTCCATGAGGGAGCATTTTAAATGGGAAGGTCAAGATTTCTCTGATTCCAGGAAGAGGCTTAGGGAATTTTGTTTCTACCCCAGCATAGGCCTTTAGCTATACCTCCTGTTCTGGATGTGGTGGAAGATGATTTTGCAGAGGCTTCCCTGAACCCTGATTCTTTGCCTCCTGCCCCAGTTAAACCAGATAGGTATTATAGGGTGCCTGAAGCTCATAAGTATCTTTTTAAGAGTCCGAGGGCAGACCCAGAAACTGTTTCTCAGGGGCCTAAAGGTGTTAAGGCTTCTGTTGTTAAAAATCCTGTTCCTCCTGATAAAGAGGCAAGGGCTTTGGATAGATGGAGAAAGAAGGTTTATACTTCTTCCACTTTAGCCATGAGGGCTTTGAATTGTCAGTTCCACATGTTAAAATACCAAAATTATCTCCTTTCTCAATTGAAGTCTAAGGTGGATGCTCTGGCGGAAGGTATTGAGTGTAAAGAGTTGCAGGATTTAGTACATGTTTCTGAACAGGTGGGTAAGCATTCCTTGCAATGTGGTTTTGATGCTGTACAGGCCTCTTGGTGGCTGCCACTGGTTCTGTTCTTGCACGCCTGGCTGAGGGATCAGAATTTAGCTGAGCATGTTAAGACAAGGATTTTGGATGCTCCGTTACAGTCTGATGTGTTGTTTGGTTCGCCTGTGGAAGCAGTTTTAAAGAAAATGGAGGACAAGGCTAAGTCTATGCAGACTGTTAAAGATTTTGCAAGTTCAGCCTCAGTTTAGTAGAAATTGGCCTACTAAGGGGTGGACATATCCTTCTTATGATTCCCAGTCTAGGGGTAGGTCTAGACGTGGTAGGGGCAGAGCTCAAGGTTCTTTTAGGCCTAGAACAGGAGTTCACCTGCTCAGTCTTCTGGTGAGGGCAGGGGTCAGTCCTTTCGTAAGCAGACCCAATGACCTGCCTTTTCAGCTGCCAGAGCCTTCTCGTCTGGCAGCACCTTTGGAAGGCTGGCTTTCAAAGAAAATTGGAGTTTAATTACCCAAGACAGATGGGTATTGGATATCATTCACCATGGTTACAGGTTTTATTTCCATACCTTGCCTCCTTTCAAAGGCATGCCAGACATTCCTCCTCTACAAAGAAAAGAGGCCCACAAGCAAATTTCTCTGTTACTCCAAATAGGGGCCATTCAGCCGGTTCCTGTGCCAGAAAGGGGCCTAGGATTTTATTCTCGCCTGTTCCTAGTACCAAAAAAGGGGAACACATGGAGACCAATTTTGGATTTATCTATCCTCAACACTTATCTGGACATTCCCAAGTTCAAAATGTTGACGTTACAACAGCTTTTACCTCTGCTGGGCAAAGATCACTGGATGGTAACTTTAGATCTCAAGGAGGCTTACCTTCATGTGCCTATCAGGCTAAGTTGCAGGAAGTATCTGCGTTTTCAAGCTGGGAATTCCCATTATCAGTTCTCTGCATTGCCCTTTGGCTTATCTACTGTGCCCAGAGTATTCACAAAAGTTCTGGCTCCAGTGATAGCTTACTTCAGGCTAAAAGGAATACAAGTCTATCCTTACTTGGACGACTGCCTGATTCTGGCTCAAGAAAAGGAAGACCTTTTTCAGCATTTGGAATATGTGATAGCAGTGCTAAGATGCCTGGGGTATTCTGTGAACGAAATAAAGTCCAGTCTAGTACCCTCTCAAGACATGTGCTTTCTGGGTGTGAGACTGAATACAGCAACCAGATGGCCTTTTTAAGACAAACAAAAGAATCTTTCCCTTTACTTCCATCAACTATCTCTTCAGTCCGGGCTGACTGCAAGGACAGTCCTTCAAGCCTTAGGGTTCATGGCATCTTGTATTCTGGTGCTTCCCAATGCCAAACTGCATATGAGGAAGCTGCAATGGTATCTCAAAAATGTATGGACACAGCACTGCCAGGATTTGGACACTGTCATTCAAATAATACCTTGCATTGAAGGAATTTTTGTGGTGGGCTCAGGAATGTCACCTAAACAAGGAGTCTCTGTGACCCGGCCAGAGGCGAGTCAGATTCTAATGACAGATGCCTCAGACATAGCTTGGGAGCTCATCTGAATGGAAAGTGGATACAAGACAAGTGGCCTGCCAGACTACAGCATCTACATATCAACATGAAGGAGATGTTAGCAGTCCAGTTTGCATTAATGGCTTTCAAGGAGTTACTTCTTCCAGGGCAGGTGTTGATTCTAACAGACAACACAACTGTCATGTGGTACATCAACAAACAAGGGGAACACATTCTTATCCTCTATGCAGGCAAGCAATGATTTTGTGGGAGACTGCTCAGCTTGCAACTAAATCTTCAGGCAAGGTTTCTGCCGGGAGCACAGAACTCCTTAGCAGATGTGTTAAGCAGGCAAATCATGGATCCCCACGAGTGGAAACTGGATCTTCATGTATTTGAAATTGACAGTGTCATGGGGAACTCCAGACATAGATCTGTTCGCTTCTCCACTAAACCACCAGCTGCCAAAGTTTTGCAAAAGGTTTCATCACACAGCTTGGAAAGTGGATGCTCTTTCTTTCAGTTGGAAAAATCTTCATGTGTATGCCTTTCCACCTCTGCCTCTCCTCCCAAAGGTACTCCTAAAGGTCAGACAAGACAAGCCAAGGATGATTTTAATAGCTCCAGATTGGCCTCGGCAACACTGGTACCCATTACTGAGGAGTCTGGTAAGGAAGCCTCCATGGCCTTTACCTTTGATTCCACACCTATTGTCTCAGAGGGACGGTCATCTACTCAATGTCAAGCTTCACTCTCTTCATCTAACAGCCTGGCATATTCTGTTTTGAACCACAGCAGGTCTCAACTTCCTCAACAAGTTTTGAATGTGATTATGGAAGCCAGAAGACCTAGTACAAGGAAAGTGTACGCAGAAAAATGGAAGAGATTTTTATTTTGGAGTGCAGCAAAGGATTTGGAGGTTTCTGAGCCTAATTTGAGTGTGGCTCTTCAATATCTTACTGAGTTATTGGACAAAGATTTGTCTTTCTCTTCCATTAAGATTCATGCTGCAGCAATTTCAGCTCACTATGATTGTGACCCACCATTGTTTTCTCATCCTTTGTTCAAGCAATTTCTTAGAGGGGCAAAGAATATAAGACCCCCACGTAGAGCTCCTACTCCTGCTTGGGATCTCAGTTTTGTGTTGGAGAAACTTACTCTACAACCTTTTGAGCCTGCTACTGCTGAATTGAAATACTTGTCATGGAAGACTGCTTTTTGTTGGCCATTACTTCTGCAAGAAGGGTTTCTGAATTGCAGGCCCTTATGGCGGTTGAGCCTTTTTGATTTTCCATAAGGATAGGGTATCATTACGTACTAATCCTTCCTTTATGCCTAAGGTGGTTTCTAGTGTGGCTTTAAACCAAACTATTCATTTGCCTACTTTTATGCAGATCCCCAAAATAAAGGGGAAAAGATTTTGCACACTTTAGATGTACACAGGCAGTTGCGCTATTATTTAAGCAGGACTAAGGATTTTAGGCAGTCTCAGCAGTTGTTTGTTTCTTTTGCTTTGAGTTCTCAGGGCAAGCCTGTGTCAAAACAAACTATTTCTAAGTGGTTTGGGTTTTGCATTGCATTTTGTTATTCCCATCATGGCAAGGAGATTCCAGCTGGGATTAGGCCTCATTCCACTAGGGCTACTGCCACTTCAACAGCATTTCTAAGGGGGGTGGCAACTAAGGATATTTTGGAGGCAGCTACTTGGAGTTCAATGCATACTTTCTCTAAGCATTACCACCTTCCTCTCTACTCTAAATCTAGGGCTGGTTTTGCGGCTATTTTGCAGGGCATGTTGACAGCTCCTGCTGCTTTATGATTTCCCAGCCTCCCTTACCTCTGCTTTGGGATTCTACCCAAGTGTTAGGACTGCAGCAATGTGGGATGAAGAACATAGTACAGTTTTGTACCTACCATAAATGTAGATGTTCGAAGATCCACATTGCTGCTCCCTCCTTCCCTCTGTGTTTAGGGGTGGTTGTGTGGGTGGGGTTGTACTTTGTAAATTTTTATATATTGTACATATATTTGGTACAGGAGTGTTTGGTGTTTTTGGTTTTGGCCTTATCTTGTTAGGGTCTTCTGACATCTGGGGCAAGAAAAGACTGAGGATATGACGTCGGTCATGCGCATTTGTACCCTGACGTCCTGACGTCAGACTAATCTTGACCGACGTCAGCCTTATACTTTGGTATTCGGGCCGACTGGGACAGCGGACTACCCAAGTGTTAGGACTGCAGCAATGTGGATCTTCGAACATCTACATTTATGGTAGGTACAAAACTGTACTTTTTCTTTCACATGGAAAAACAGATCCACATTTAGTTCTATTGCAGGTGTTTTCCAGTCGGACTTTGTCACTGTGTGGGAACACCTTAGGATTCTGGATCTCATGGTATCTGTGATTCTCATGATACTGTTTGGAAGACTTCACATGAGGAAGATACAGTGGTATCTAAAGTCTCTTTGGTCCCAGCATCTGTATCCCTTATTATTTTCAAATTCCAATTCTGGGATTTGTTATAAGAGAAGACACTTGGTGGAGACATCAGATATCCCTGAATCTAGGTCTCCCCTTCTACTCTGTTGCTCCAAAGCAGTCATTCACAACAGATGCCTCGGATTTTGCTTGGGGAGCAATATGAAGGAGGGTACAAGCACAAGGCCTCTAAGACAAGAAAGGTAGACCAATAAACATAAAGGGAGATGCTTGCTACTATTATGGCTGTCAACTCCCTGAATCATCTGTGGTCCCCAGGACCTCTTCAAGTAGTTGCAGACAATACCACAGTGACGTGGTACATAAGCAAACAAGGGGAACCAGATCTTACCATCCATGCAGACTAGTCATGTTAGCATGGGTTATAGGTTTACAGCACAGTCTCACTCGATGGGCATCCCGCATTCTGTCAGAGCAAGATTATGTCGCAGACAAACTGAGCAGGACAAAGTTAGACCCTCATGAATGGAAAATAGATAAGGGGGACTTCCACAATTTGGTTCATCTGTGGGGAATTCCTTAGGCATACCTTTATACCTCCTGTTTAAGCAATCAATTAGCAAAATTCTGTTCCTGGACTCCAAACAGGAAGGCCTGGAAGACAGCTGCCTTTTCTTTCCCTTGGACAGGGATGTTTCTGTATGCCTTTCTTCTGATGTCCAGGGAACTTCTAAGGGAATCCCTCCAAGATCATTGAGGTGACTACTTTTGGCCTAGGTAGTAACAGTTCTCCCTTCTTTTGGCATTGGCTAGGGGTAAGTACCACAACCTTCCTCATAGACTAAATTTGCTCACACAAGAACAAGAGGTGTCTGATAGTCTCGATCCCAAACATCTACAACTGACTGCCTGGATGGTAGGGTATTAATACATTTTGTGCACCTGTTTAGGATGTGAATCAGGTACTGACTGAGGCAAGAAAGCCACCTACTAGAAAATCATACAGAAGCAGATGCTGTGACTAGACTAACACTATTTGTAATAGCTTTTGCTTGGTGGGGTGGCCCGGGCTGTATTTTAAAGAGGAGCTGAGGTGCACCAATCTGTATGACCCATTCCATGTGAATTTTCTTTCTTTTTTTTTTTTTTTATGGGAAGACTTCTTAGGATATTATTGAATGTATCCAGAAGTGGAAGTAGATATTGATCACTGTGAAAGATGTCTTCAATATGCCCAGCACTTCAAGAGGCTCTGTCCTTTGTGGAGCCATAGAAAGGTCTCCAGGCCTCCAGACATCAGATGATTTTATACCCTCTAATTCCTCTTGCAGTAGGCAAACTTCAGGGAGTTTTACACAGCTGGTTCTTTGAGTCTGCCTTGACATGGAGACCCACTGTTAAGGACAGATGGGTTCAGGTTTTGGTATCATGCACCCACACCTCAGAGCTCTTTTAGTTCTCTCACACCAAGACTTTTCTAAAAATGCTGTTTTGTCCCATTGGGGTTCCTGAACCAGTGACAGATTGTTGTTTACAAAGGAGTCATAGAACATGTTCTTGAAGAAGGAAGTTTTTTTCATACCTTTTCTTTGTTTTCTGCAAACCAGGCTGTTTACCTTCCTTTTTTCACTAGTTTGAGTCCAGTGGGAGAGACCCCTTTAAGCCTTTATATTTGCTTCTTGCTCAGATTTTACCTGAAAAGAGTACATGATTTCGGGAAGGTGGATCATCTGTTCATCAGCTTTGCTCCAAGTAAGTGTTTGTGGGAGGGGGTTGGCTGTACCTTAGCAGACCTCATCCTTACTGATTTGTAACTTGTGTATATTTTGAGGTTGGGTGTCTGTTAATCCCTTGGGCAGCACTGTCAAAGACAACTTGGAGAATTGCTGCTTCTTGAGTGTCTTCTTCTAGAATGTGTCCATTAGAGACTTGTGGTATGGGCATATAATTACACACTCATATATTTACTGTGTATTTGCTGTTATTCCAGGATTGTATCCTCCTTTGGCACCTTGATGCTTGAGGTTCGGCACTTTCCCTTTTAGTCTTTTTGGCCCCTGCTTCTCTGGGAGGTTATTTTTGATACTGTTTAGAATTTTCCCCAGCTGTTTCTTACTGTAGAGGGTCTCACAAAGTAGAATGTAATATGTGTACTTAGAGTATCAGTTCATATTTGAGAGTGTGCTCTACAGTAGGTACTTATTACCCTCACCTTCTCCCTGTTTTTGCCAGGCACTTCTTCCTTCCGTATGAATGGAGAATTAAGTTTATATGTCAGGTTTATAACTTAATATCCTTGTCTGGCTGTGCCATACATGTGTACTTGAACAAATTACATGTGGTAAAATTGCAAACTATAGTGCCAGGTATACCCTTGCACACCTGATACCTGATGACATTAAATGTACAGGTGCTGGAGAATGAGAAAATCCAAACTCATCTGTTAGTCCACTACAGGAGGCTCTCTTGAACATGTCACTTGTTAAAAACATGCCTGTCATTTCCTTCTTTGTCAGCAGTTAACATGTAAGTAAAAAGGTAAGTGTTATAATTTAATGTTGATATTGTAATAAAGTGATGTTTGAATATGTTTTGGAAATACACAAATAGTTACTAATATGCTGTTTTGAAACAACTCTGCATGTTGTAGGTGTGCAAATGGTTATTATGGAAATCCACTAGTGCCTGGCGGAGCATGTAACCCTTGTGACTGCAACGGAAATGTCGACCCACTAGAACCAGGCCATTGTGATCCAGTTACTGGAATATGCTTAAAATGTATCCATAACACTGCAGGTCAACACTGTGAAATTTGTGCAGATGGTTACTATGGTGATGCTGTTGCAGCAAAAAATTGTCACGGTAAGCAGTTTCTGCTTTTTTTACTGATTTTAGTATGCTTTTTCAGCAAAACTTCCTTTTGTAACTAAACTGTGATCTTAGTGCCCAAGTTCTACAAGTAAGATGAATTATTTATTGTGAATAACATGTAAATGTGCAGTGGCTTGACTTTGAAGTTAATATTATGTTTTAGTTTCCATTAGGTGAGTGTTTTGTATGGTTACTCCACCCTAACATTGTTGTCCTAATCACTAACCCATTTGACATGTATTTTAAGCATTCTTATGTTTCCTCTTTATTTAGGAATGGGTGCTTTTTTCTTATACCTAGTGCTCAACTCTGACAGATACAGGCACAGTGTTTTGAAATGCAGGTTTACCGTTCTGAAATTACTAAAGAAAGAATGGCAACCTCAGCAGAGCTTATAATAAATAGTAGGTGTGAGGGGGACAACTCCCACAAGAAGAGTTGGGGGACTTGTTAAATAGCAGGAAGTGTGAGGGACACAGCTCCCACACAATGAGTTGAGGATTTGTTAAATAGCAGGAAGTGTGAGAGGCACAGCTCCCACATGAGAAGTTTGGGATTTGTTAAATAGCAGGAAATGTGAGGGGCACAGCTCCCACATGAGGAGTTGAAGATTTGTTAAATAGCAGGAAGAGTGGGGGTACAGCTCCCACACGAGGAACTGGAGATTTGTTAAATAGCAGGAAGTGTGAGGGGCACAGCTCCCTCATGAGGAGTTGGGGATTTGTTAAATAGCAGGAAGTGTGTGAGGCACAGTCCCCACATGAGGACCTGAGGATTTGTTAAATAGCAGGAAGTGTGAGGGGCACAGCCCCCACATGAGGAGTTGGGGATTTGTTAAATAGCAGGAAGAGTGAGTGCTACAACTGCCACATAATAAATTGGAGATTTGTTAAGTAGCAGGAAGCTCCTACGTGAGGATTTGGGATTTATTAAATAGCAGGAAGTGTGAGGGGCACAGCCCCCACATGAGGAGTTGGGGATTTGTTAAATAGCAGGAAGAGTGAGGGGTACAGCTCCCACATAAGGAATTGGGGATTTGTTAAGTATCAGGAAGCTCCCACATGAGGATTTGGGATGTTTTAAATAGCAAGAAGTGTGAGGGGCATAGCTCCTACAGGCCCCTCACACATTCTATAGCCCTACCCCCTTTCCCACCCAGCCCTGAATCAATTACATTTATACCTAGTGGGAACCCACCCCCTGCAACAGGTGCCAAATCACCCGAGCCACACCCCTCTATGAAATCCATTTATAACAATATAGCAAATCCACTTAAACTGCAGCAAAAACCACCACAGCCACCCTTCTTCGCAGCAGCAGTGCTGAAGCATCCTCAGCAACCTCTTCACTATCCCGCTATGCTGCAGCTAAACATACTATACTTCTAGTGCCTAACTATAATAGTCCTTCTTACCTTCTACCAAGTCAAACTAATCCAACCTGTAAATAATGAAGGAGCTACACTCTGCCATCCCCATAACATGAAAACTCACTTCTTCCCAATATCTGCTGCTGTCTTTACTATACCAGTTATACAATACTCCCCATTTAGATTTCTACATCTACCCAGGGCTCCCCTAGTCTCTACCTAGTATAATAGAAACTTCACCCGCTTTATAAAAATCATCATTCACAATGCCTCACAACTGACTCTTAGTGGTGACATTCGCCCCAACCCAGGTCCACAACCATCCGCATCACTTAATAACCTCCCCCCAACACCTTTCTTCTCCCCAAAAAAATCACAAGACCTACTACTAGTAAGTATCAAAATTAGAAGCCTTTGAAAGAAGATAACTGAACTACCTGCCCGTCTAGCCCATTCCTCACCAGCCATTATTGTATTAACAGAGACATCAGTAACAATGAGATACTAGCCCCAGGTTATAATATCGTACGTAAAGCATTATCGTATTAACAGAGACATCAGTAATAATGAGATACTAGCCCCAGGTTATAATATCGTACGTAAAGCATTATCGTATTAACAGAGACATCAGTAATAATGAGATACTAGCCCCAGGTTATAATATCGTACGTAAAGCATTATTGTATTAACAGAGACATCAGTAATAATGAGATACTAGCCCCAGGTTATAATATCATACGTAAAGCATTATCGTATTAACAGAGACATCAGTAATAATGAGATACTAGCCCCAGGTTATAATATCGTACGTAAAGCATTATCGTATTAACAGAGACATCAGTAATAATGAGATACTAGCCCCAGGTTATAATATCGTACGTAAAGCATTATCGTATTAACAGAGACATCAGTAATAATGAGATACTAGCCCCAGGTTATAATATCGTACGTAAAGCATTATTGTATTAACAGAGACATCAGTAATAATGAGATACTAGCCCCAGGTTATAATATCGTACGTAAAGTATTATCGTATTAACAGAGACATCAGTAATAATGAGATACTAGCCCCAGGTTATAATATCGTACGTAAAGCATTATCGTATTAACAGAGACATCAGTAATAATGAGATACTAGCCCCAGGTTATAATATCGTACGTAAAGCATTATCGTATTAACAGAGACATCAGTAATAATGAGATACTAGCCCCAGGTTATAATATCGTACGTAAAGACCATAAAGACAGAAAAGGGAGTGCTGTAGCAATTTTGTTTAAAAACACTTATTTTAGAAGGCAGAACATCTAAGTGTTCCCATCTTTAACAACGCGGAACTCTTAGCAGCCAAATTAAATATCTATCCTCAAAAGCATGTTAATATCAGTGGTATCTACATCCCTCCTGGTGATAATATCCCTACAGTAAACAACCTACTGCAGTGGACTTCTAACACCCTTCCACAGGAAACTGTCATTATGGGAGATAATAACATAGATTGGCAAACCTGCATTTCTCATAACTTATCTAACTTCATTAGTTTATATGGATTTATTCAAACCATGCAAGTACCTACTAGAATCAACAAACTTTGCAGTAGATTCTCTACACTTGATTAGATACTAACAAATAAACCTAACCTCTCACATGATGCAGGATCCCTACCTGATGCCCTAAGTGATCACCAGCCAACATACTTACTAAGGAAATGCATCAATCCCGCTCAAACTGCTACCTTCTGGCTAATTACAATAAAAAACTGTAACCCTGAACACTTGATATCTGCCCAGAAAAACTGCAACTTTGAACCACTAAAAGCTGTTAACTTGAATGCAGCCGTAGAGTACTTCAGCTCAACCTTCTTAAGTATATTGCATGCACGTGCACCACCCAGAAATATCCATGTCAAATCTAATATTGCCCCATGGCTTAGCAAAGAAACTAGATTATTAATCAGAACCAGAGACAAAGCCTGGTCCAAGTGGCTAAAACTTAGAACACAAGATCTAAAAGAAACCTACAGGGAACTGAGAAATAAAGTTAAAAAAATCAAGTTGGACAAAATTCAGTACTACCAAGATATCCAAAACAAGCATAAGAACAACCTTCAAAAATTTTGGACAGCTATTAATATATTCACACCCGGCACAGCAAACACGCCCTCCCCTAAGACATCCGGCACCTCTGAAAATTTCATATTGCTGCCCATTTCAAAAATTCTTTACTGAATCCATCCTAACCATGTGGCTAATCAAAATAATCAGTTTTTCTGTCTCCAACACCCTCTTCGAAGTGCAAAAGTATAGTTACAACCCCTTCTTCAAACCTGTCCCCACTGCCACAATAAAAAATCTACTAAACTCAAACCCTCTACACTAGTTGCAGACAAACTCCCAGCTGATTTTCTTAGCATAGCCACAGAAGCCATAGCCTATCCTATATCCATCCTCATTAACAAGTCACTAGCTGAAAACGTAGTCCTAGATATCTGGAAAGTTTCCCACGTTATTCCAGTCCACAAAGGTGACAATTCTACAGAACTGACCAACTACCACCCTATTGCCATACTATCCTCACTATCAAAAATTTTAGAAAGGTGCATTCATAAACAACTCATGTCCTTCCTCCTCAATCACAAACTATTTTCCAGTACTCAACATGGCTTTCGTACTTCACTGTGTTTTTAAATTACTGTGGGGCAGTGGTGGTGCTGTGTGAACTCTCATAGAAACAATGGCAAGTACGTTTCAGCAAGATTCCTTTTAGTCACCTGCACTTTCTGTGCATTTATTGTCTCGGGCCCCTTCATTTACAAGAAGATTAATTGTATGATCTGCCATTTTTGCAACCACCAAGCTTTGGCTGAGAGAAGAAATAAGCTTGTTTTTTGGGGCATGCTGCCATCTGCTTTTGAGGAGGCTATTTGTAGCAGTCAGTCTAAATCTGAATCTTCTACCAAAACTAAATTTGCTCATTCGAGCCCTGCTTTTTCACTTTCCTCTAAATCTAGCCACAGAGGAAGGAAGAGGTCTTCCTTGGGCTCCGACAGCCACTTCGGAGCTGAAAACTGAACGTGAAAATCGCCCAAGTCTGTGGAGTCTGCGACTCGGTCTGAGCCTTCTGCACCGAGCACTGCTTGGTTGGCTCTGATTCTGTAGAGTAAGGCTAGATTGGATCCGTTGATGTCAGATCCAACAAACAGTCCATTTAAGCCAATATTGACACTTCCCAGAACTCGGTACTCCCCGACATTCGATCCTGTTTCATCGAGGGTACCGTCTCCATTCTTAAGTAGATCACAATCCCAATCAGTGTCCTTTTCCCTATTCATCCAGGAGCCTTACTGAAGAAGAAGTGGAACGGATGTTGCAGAATAATTTGTGGGAATAGGGCATCAGTAAGTCCCCCTCGACCTTGACCCATGCAGTTCCGCATCTGTCCAGAACCATTTACTCCTCCTCTTTCTCCTCCTCTGACTTTAGGGCAAGTTTCAGAGTTGTCGGATCTGATATGCCCAGTGCCTTTCAGCTCTGATCCGAAGATGTTTTCTTCCTCAGATCAGACTTTTTTTGGAGCTCTTTGGACTTTTCAAAGCAGGAGAGTTCCCAGTGCCACAGTAAACCTCACAAACCTTGAGTGCGCTCAACTTCCAGGTCTTCAGATCAGTCAGTGCACCTCAGGGCTTTGGCACAGGTGAGCTTGGCTCTGGCTTCTACTCCTGGCGAGCTGTCTTCTGCACTGGAGGGGACTACGTCACGAAAGCATAGTGTGTTGGAGCTGGACTCCTCCTCCATTCAGGAGCAGTCAGCCTTTGGGGCTCTGGAGAGGGCTATAGTTTCTACTGCAGGTTCATAGGTTGATACTAGGCTATCTGCCCTAGGGCATTTATAAGCCTAGCCAGAGTGTGTTTGGCTTTCGCCACCCTTTTAGATTAGTTGACTGTGCCTCTGTATAGTAGGTCACAGAAGGTAGCCATTTTAAGGTTAGTTTACTGTACCTCTGTCAAGCAGGGACACAGAAGAGATTCCAAGGGTAAACTTACGATCTCCCATCCACTCAAGATTTCTCTTGAAGAGGGTCAGTGAAGGGCTCTGCCTAACATGGATTGGGATTTTGTTCCAGAGTGAGGGGAGCCTCTGGGATATGAATCTGTCCCTCCAGCATGTCCTATTTATTTCTGTGCTGAGGTTCAAGTCCCTGGAGCATGTAGCTCTAAGGGATTTGGATTTCCTGAGATGAAGCATGTCCATTAATTCTGGGTTGGACATGGCTTTATACGTCGGACACAGATCGCCTCTGAGTAGGCGGTACGCAACTGAGTAGAGCTGGAGTTTCTTTAGCCGAACTGCATAGGGCATCTGTTTGAGCCAAAAAAACAACTAAGCCAGCAAGTGTTGGCAAGTACCAAATACAAAAATATTTATTGCCATAGGAAGGACAAATCCCCCTATGAATCTGATATAAGAAAAACAATCAAACCGGTTTCGGCTCCACAGAGCCTTCTTCAGTGAAATACAAATAGTAAAAAAATCCAAAGTAACAGACAAATCCATTTATATAGTAGAACCTTGCATAAGAACCAATCAACAAGCTTCAATCATAATTGGTCATTAAGACCAGGTGGAAACAAAGCTCCAAGTTTAATAATCCATTTTCTCTCCTTGGAGCAAAGTATTTCATGCCAATAATGTTTATCTTTGCATCTTCCCTTAATACAGTCAATAGTAACAAATTTGAAAGAGGCTGATGCATGTTTTAAACTATGTTTATATAATGCATTACTAGTGCGTTTGTTCTTAATATCACTCAAATGTTCACAAATTCTAAGACGAAAAGCCCTAGAAGTCTGTCCAACATAGAAAGCAGAACAAGTGCAGGTCACCAAATAGATGACCCACTCAGTGTTGCAGTTGGCCCAAAATTTGATATCAAAGACCTCACAGGTATTTGTGCTACTAAATTCCCTAGTATTTGAGACACGAGTACAAAATGAACAATGTCCACATGGAATGCATCCTACAATGGGTTTACCTATAAGAGACAGCTGAGTGGAAGCAAAAGAATCAAGCCCAACCCTCTTATAATGACCTCTCTTGATCTAGATGTGAATCCTTTCATGATAAGGTGAGCTATATAAAAGGTCTTTCTAACCACTTTGGCAACGTGATTGTCAAAGGAGAGATTGCTATCTACTTAGGTCCCCAAGTCCCTAATTACTTCTTCCGTACTTAATGGACTACCACCTATGTGGTAATTTGTGGACACTTTGTTTTTCCCAAAGGGGATGACTATGCACTTTTTGGCATTTAGCTTTAGTCCATGGCTCTGGCACCAGTTATCCGTCTCTGTGAGACCCTTTTGGAGGATGCTTGTGTCAGCCGGAGGGTCGATTACGGCAATCAGTTTGCAGTCATCTGCGAACTTGGTCAGCCATAGTCCACCCGTGTTAGCCTGTACCTCTGAGAAATATATAACGAACAAGAGAGGTCCCAGGACTGAGCCTTGTGGGATGCCACTTGTAACTGGTTTAGAGTCTGACATGGCACCTGCTATTCTGACCATGTGGGTTCTATCCCTGGGCCAGTTTGCAACCCATCTTGTGACATAGGGGTTGATATTTAAGCTGGTGAGCTTATTTATGATGCCCGAGTGGGGTATTGTGTCGAAGGCTTTTGCGAGGTCCAGGTAGGCTGTGTGGACTACCTTCCCTTCATCTGTGGCTTTGGTAACTGTTTCAAAGAAGTCGACCAGGTTCAAGAGGCAAGATCTGCCCTTAACAAAGCCGAATTGGGTAGGATCCAGTGTCTGGAGGTTCCCAATGTCTTTGTTTATGATTTCCATGATGATACGCTCCATAGCTCCATAGCTTTGCAGGCCAGGCTAGTCAGGCTTATAGGGCGATAGTTTCCGGGGTCTGTTGTGGCACTACCTTTGTGGGACCACTGTTGCTGTACGCCATTCCTTGGGTACATATCTTGTAGTAAGGCTGAGATTGAACAGTGACTTTATTTGAGGGTTTAGTTCTTCTTGGAGCTCATGTAAGATGCAGCCAGGGACACCGTCTGATCCCATTGATGCTGTGTTTTTTGCTTTGGAGAGGGCAACTCTCACCTGTGCATCTGTGATCTCAGGAAGGCTACACTCTGTTGGGATAGACATTTGCTCTTTTGGGGGGGGGGGTGTTTGCACTGAAGCTTTCTGCCAGGATGTTGGCAATGTCTGTGGGTTCAGTGTATTTTTTGTCATTTTGCACTAATTCAGAGCATATCTGGGAGTTGCCTCCCAGGTTTCTGACATAACTAAAGAAGGCCTTGTGATTATCTTTAGTGTCTTGTGCAATTTTTCTTTCAAAGCTGGCCTTAGATGATTTTATGAGGGATCGTAGTTTCTTGCTAGTACTGATCAGAGATGCCTTCCCTTTTTGGTATTTTTCTCTATCATGTAGTAGCTTTCTCCTTCTGTTGTATAGCTTATTTATGGCCAGGGTCCACCAGACAGGTCTCCTGCCTTTGGAGTAGTGAGTCTTGGTTTTATTTGGGATAGCATGCTCCATGCATTCCTGTAGGTGTCCATAGAATGCTTTTGTAAAGGATTCTGCATTTTGGGCCGTATTTTCCACTGGCCCAGGGGCTTTGAAGTATTCCACCTCGGTTTTGAGAAGTGTGAAGTTTGCTTTTGAGAAGTTCTTCACCGTGGTTTCCTTGGCTAGGGGTGGGGACGGAATATGGATGTCCAGTGAGATTAGTTTATTGTCTGATCTTACCAATGAGGGGTATACCTCTGGTGTGGAACATAGAGACCCCATGTTGGTGATGACCAGATCCAATATGTTTTCCCCTCTTGTGGGAGTGGTGACCAGTTGTTCCATAGCATTTGAGTTTATAAATTCTAGGAACTGTTGGATGAGGGCTTGAGTAGTTTTCCCAATCAATGTTTGGGTAGTTGAAGATCACCTGCCCTCTCGGATCCTCAATCCCATCAAGGTACCCTGTGTTGTTCTTCTGACCAGGATGTTCCACAGGGACAGCGGGGCCTGTGCCATCAGGATACCCATCCGGGTACCCTCTCTCTTCCTATACCTCCCCAGACTACCCCACTGAGGAGGTCTCTAGGAAGAGACTATGCAAGAGGAAGAATTTGGCTCCACAGAGGACTTGGCCATGGAAGACACTGACCTTGATGAGGGAGAAGCATCCCCACAGTCACCTCCTGAGGCTGTTTTCTTTCGGGAGGTTCTGGACATCCTGAAACAGAGAGGTGGCTGGTAATCCTTTAACTGGGGAGTCTGTGTACCAGGCAGCCTTTGGTTCCTGCCCATCTACCTCTTGGGTGACTTCACCCATAGATGAGGTCATAGGTTTGATCTCTTGGTGGGCATAGGAGACCCCGTATTCCATCGATCCTCTTCCCTGGAGACAGAATAAAATAATCACTGCGCCATCTGACAAGGCCTTCTGGATGAAAGGGGTTGCAGTAGATCTCATGGTCATGGAGGCTTATGTCCAAAAAGGAACTTTCAGGTGAAAGTTCAGCTATTCATACCCCTAATAAGGATTCCAGTATAATGGATAGATGCGGGAAGTGAGTGTTTTCTTCAGCAACCTTTGCCTTGTGATTCCTGAATTACCATTCTCATTTCACCAGTTGCAAAGGTTCTGACCAAGGAGCTGTCGGATACCCTTGAAGGGGCAGTAGTTGAGGGAGCAAGAGAGAAGGTAGCTTTCCAGTTAGCCACCCTACATTCTGTAGCTAACTCTTTCATGAGGCTCATTGCTCCCAAGGAACGAGTAGAGCGTCAGGTTCTGGCATCTCTCTGAGGAGGCATGCCTGGATCTGCCTGTGCAATTTTGTGGAGCCTTTTAAGTCTTCGTTCGTCAATGCACCATTTGATGGCACGTCACTTCATGCAGCCAAAGTCAAACATACGCTATCCAGGTGTGAGAAGGAAGGTAAGAATCTTTCTACCATGGGCATATGTTTTTCAGCTCCTCGGAGACCTTATCGTAAAGGTCAGAGAGGCAGTGGAAAATGTGGTTCTGGAAGTCTTAGGGGGTCCTACCAAGACACATGCGGAGAATTTCCCCCAGAGGCAGACAGAAGAACAATAATGGAAGACGCGGCCATCGTGGCAGGTCTGTAGAACCAAGGGTCCTGGGAATCTTTCTTCGAGAAACCCTTTCAGCACTCCTGAAAGGAGGCCCATTTGCTACATCTGGAGGCAATTGGGGGTCAACTATCCCTGCATTGGAGAGCCTGGCAAAAGATAACTTCCGATTTGTGGGTGCAGAAGATAATATTGAGGGATTACCAAATTCCCTTTTCTCAACAACCCAACCCAACAAGAAAATCCCAGACATTCCACCCAGTCAATAGAATCAAGCAGTCATTCAGATTCAAAAATTGCTGGAAAAAAGATTGATCCCCTTGGTCCCCTGTGATCAGAGAGGATTCGGAAGGTTCTTTTTGGTTCCAGATAAAACAGGGGACTGGAGACCAATCCAGGATCTCAGCAGATAGAACAAGTCAGTTCGACTTTGCAAGTTCCGAATGTTCACGGTGCAGTCCATACTTCCTTTTCTGGAACAGGACAAATGTATGTGCTATATAGATGTTCTTCATTCCACATTGCTGCAGTCCTAACTATTGGGTAGTCCGCTGTCCAGTCGGCCCGAATACCAAAGTATATGGCTGACGTCGGTCAGGCGCATTAGACTGACGCCAGTACGCCAGGGTACTAATGCGCATGACCGACGTCATATCCCCAGTCTTTTTTGCCGCATGGTCCGATGCAGAAGCAGTTTTGCGAGTGCAGGTTGGCGTTCTGAAATTTTCTGAAGTCGGAGTTTCAGACCGAATCAAAGTTGGCTAAGTACCCGTTGGGGAACATTTTGGTTTTTCTTGCCTCAGTATTTAACCGGATGTCAGAAAAAGTGAATAACTGTATTTCTTGTGGGAAACAGATACCTCATAGGGATTACCATACCTTGTGTATACCTTGTTTAGGGCCTGAGCACGACGTTGTTGGATGCCGCTCTTGTGCTAGATTTAACAAACGCACTATTAAGAGACGGTTAGACTGTGCCAGGTTAGTGTTTGGGAAGCGTTGTAATTATAAAATGCCGTCGGATGCTCCGGCCGCTTCCAAAAAGCGCAAGGACAAAACAGTGAAGCCTAGGGTTGATGAACCGGCAGTCCCAGACGTCGGTTCTTTAGAAGGCTCAGTGGAGCCAGAGGTTTTGCCAGGAGTTTCTTTGGAGTCTCAGGCAGAGACTTTACTGTTACAGGATGTGCCTTCTCAGGAGGTAGGCCAGGCTGAGGGGCCTTCTCAGGTAACTGTTCTTCCCTCTCTTCCCAAGGTAGTTAGAGCCTCTCCTTCTGTTTCCAAATCTTCCTTGAGAGGTAGGCCAAGTTTAGCTTCAGTGGGGGCTTCTCCTAGCACTTCAGGTTCTCTGCCTAAGAAACATATGCTTAAAATGGCAGAAGATTTGATTACTCTGATTAGAGGTTCTATGCCCCCTCCTGATAAGAGGCCTAGGGTGGAACCTGAGTTTGAGAGTTTTGAACAGTGTTCAGAGGCTTCTGAGTCTTCTGCGGAAGACTTGCAGGAGTATCCTCCTTATTCTGATTCTGATGTGGAGGATTCCACTCCTACAGCTTCTCCTCCTGAGGATTTCTCATTTTCAGAGACTCTGCATTCCATGAGGGAGCACTTTAAATGGGAAGGCCAAGATTACTCTGATTCTAGGAAAAGGCTTAGGGAATTCTTGTTTTACCCCAGCATAGGCCCTTAGCTATCCCTCCTGTGTTGAATGTGGTAGAAGATGTTTTGCAGAGGCTTCCCTGAACCCTGATTCCTTGCCTCCTGCTCCTGTTAAACCTGATAGGTACTATAGGGTGCCTGAAGCTCATAAGTATCTTTTAAGAGTCCTAGGGCAGACCCGAGACTGTTTCTCAAGGACCTAAAGGTGTTAAGGCCTCTGTTGTTAAAAATCCTGTTCCCACTGATAAAGAGGCAAGGGCTTTGGATAGATGGGGAAAGAAAGTGTATACTTCTTCCACTTTAGCCATGAGGGCGTTGAATTGTCAGTTTCACATGCTAAAATATCAAAATTATCTCCTTTCACAATTGAAATCTAAGGTGGATGCTTTGGCGGAAGGTATTGAGTGTAAAGAGTTGCTGGATTTAGTTCATGTGTCTGAACAAGTGGGTAAGCATTCTTTGCAATGTGGTTTTGATGCTGTACAGGCCTCCTCGAGGGTGGCTGCCACTAGTTCTGTTCTTCGCAGGCATGCCTGGTTGAGGAATCAGAATTTAGCTGAGCATGTTAAGACAAGGATTTTGGATGCTCCTTTACAGTCTGATGTGTTGTTTGGTTCACCTGTGGAAGCAGTTTTAAAGAAAATGGAGGACAAAGCTAAGTCTATGCAAACTGTTAAAGATTTTTGCAGGTGCAGCCACCAGTTTAGTAGAAATTGGCCTGCTAAGGGGTGGACATATCCTGCTTATGATTCCCAGTCTAGGGGTAGGTCTAGACGTGGTAGGGGCAGAGCTCAAGGTTCTTTTAGGCCTAGAACAGGAGTTCACCTGCTCAGACTTCTGGTGAGGGCAGGGGTCAGTCCTTTCGTAAACAGACCCAATGACCTGCCTTTTCAGCTGCCAGTAGATTCTCGTCTGGCAGCTCCTTTGGGAGGAAGACTGTCTCTTTTCAAAGAAAATTGGGATTTAATTACTCAAGACAGATGGGTGTTGGATATCATTCACCACGGTTACAGGTTTTATTTCCATACATTGCCCCCTTTCAAAGGCATGCCAGACGTTCCTCCTCCACAAAGAAAAGAGGCTCACAAGCAAATTTCTCAGTTGCTCCAGATAGGGGCCATTCAGCCAGTCCCTGTATCAGAAAGGGGCCTAGGATTTTATTCTCGCCTGTTCCTAGTACCAAAGAAGGGGAACACGTGGAGACCAATTTTGGATTTATCTATCCTCAACACTTATCTGGACATTCCCAAGTTCAAGATGTTGACGTTACAACAGCTTTTACCTCTGCTGGGCAAAGATCACTGGATGGTAACTTTAGATCTCAAGGAAGCTTACCTTCATGTGCCTATAAGGCTAAGTTGCAGGAAGTATCTGCGGTTTCGAGCTGGAAATTCTCATTATCAGTTCTCTGCATTGCCCTTTGGCTTATCTACTGCCCAGAGTATTCACAAAGGTTCTGGCTCCAGTGATAGCTTACTTCAGGCTAAAAGGAATTCAAATCTATCCTTACTTGGACGACTGCCTGATTCTGGCTCAAGAAAAGGAAGACCTTCTACAGCATCTGGAATATGTTATAGCGGTGCTAAGATGCCTAGGGTATTCTGTGAACGAAATAAAGTCCAGTCTAGTACCCTCTCAAGACATGTGCTTTCTGGGTGTGAGACTGAATACAGCAGCCCAGATGGCCTTTTTAACCCCGGACAAACAAAAGAGTCTATCACTTTACTTCCATCAACTATCTCATCAGTCCGTGCTGACTGCAAGGACAGTCCTTCAAGCATTAGGGTTCATGGCATCTTGTATTCTGGTGCTTCCCAATGCCAAACTGCATATGAGGAAGCTACAATGGTATCTCAAAAATGTATGGACACAGCACTGCCAGGATTTGGACACTGTCATTCAAATAATACCTTGCCTTCAAAAAGAATTTTTGTGGTGGGCTCAGGAATGTCACCTAAACAAGGGACTCTCTCTGACACGGCCAGAGGCGAGTCAGATTTTAACGACAGATGCCTCGGACATTGCTTGGGGAGCTCATCTAAATGGAAAGTGGATACAAGACAAGTGGCCTGCCAGACTACAGCATCTACATATCAACATGAAGGAGATGTCAGCAGTCCAGTTTGCATTAATGGCTTTCAAGGAGTTACTTCTTCCAGGGCAGGTGTTGATTCTAACAGACAACACAACTGTCATGTGGTACATCAACAAGCAAGGGGGAACACATTCTTATCCTCTATGCAGGCAAGCAATGATTTTATGGGAGACTGCGCTAAGCTTGCAACTAACTCTTCAGGCAAGGTTTCTGCCGGAGCACAGAACTCCTTAGCAGATGTGTTAAGCAGACAAATCATGGATCCCCACGAGTGGAAACTGGATCTTCATGTATTTCAGAAATTGACAGTGTCATGGGGAACTCCAGACATAGATCTGTTCGCTTCTCCACTAAACCACCAGCTGCCAAAGTTTTGCACAAAGGGGTTTCATCACACAGCTTGGAAAGTGGATGCTCTGTCTTTCAGTTGGAAAAATCTTCATGTGTATGCCTTTCCACCTCTGCCTCTTCTTCCAAAGGTGCTATTAAAAGTCAGACAAGACAAGCCAAGGATGATTTTGATAGCTCCAGATTGGCCTCGGCAACACTGGTACCCACTACTAAGGAGTCTGGTAAGGAAGCCTCCATGGCCTTTACCTTTGATTCCACATCTGTTATCTCAGAAGGACGGTCATCTGCTCAATGTCAAGCTTCACTCTCTTCATCTAACAGCCTGGCATATTCTGTGTTGAAACACAGCAGGTCTCAACTTCCTCAACAAGTTTTAAATGTGATTATGGAAGCTAGAAGACCTAGTACAAGGAAAGTGTACGCAGAAAAATGGAAGAGATTTTTATTTTGGAGTACAGCAAAGAATTTGGAGATTTCTGAGCCTAATTTGAGTGTGGCTCTTCAATATCTTACTGAGTTATTGGACAAAGGTTTGTCCTTCTCTTCCATTAAGATTCATGCTGCAGCAATTTCAGCTCACTATGATTGTGACCCACCATTGTTTCGCATCCTTTGTTCAAGCAGTTTCTTAGAGGGCAAAGAATATAAGACCCCACGTAGAGCTCCTACTCCTGCTTGGGATCTCAATTTTGTGTTGGAAAAACTTACTCTACAACCTTTTGAGCCTGCGGCTACTGCTGAATTGAAATACTTGTCATGGAAGACTGCTTTTCTGTTGGCTATTACTTCTGCAAGAAGGGTGTCTGAGTTGCAGGCCCTTATGGCAGTAGAGCCCTTTTGATTTTCCATAAGGATAGGGTATCATTACGTACTAATCCTTCCTTTATGCCTAAGGTGGTTTCTAGTGTGGCTTTAAACCAAACTATTCATTTGCCTACTTTTATGCAGACCCCAAAATAAAGGGGAAAAGATTTTGCACACTTTAGATGTACACAGGCAATTGCGTTATTATTTAAGCAGGACTAAGGATTTTAGGCAGTCTCAGCAGTTGTTTGTTTCTTTTGCTTTGAGTTCAGGGCAAGCCTGTGTCAAAACAAACTATTTCTAGGTGGATTGGGTTTTGCATTGCATTTTGTTATTCCCATCATGGCAAGGAGATTCCAGCTGGGATTAGGCCTCATTCCACTAGGGCTACTGCCACTTCAACAGCATTTCTAAGGGGTGGCAACTAAGGATATTTTGGAGGCAGCTACTTGGAGTTCAGTGCATACTTTCTCTAAGCATTATCACCTTCCTCTCTACTCTAAGTCTAGGGCTGGTTTTGCCACAGCTATTTTGCAAGGCATGTTGTCAGCTCCTGCTTCTTTATGATTTGCCAGCCTCCCTTACCTCTGCTTTGGGATTCTACCCAATAGTTAGGACTGCAGCAATGTGGAATGAAGAACATAGTACAGTTTTGTACCTACCATAAATGTAGATGTTCGAGGATCCACATTGCTGCAGTCCAATTTACCCTCCCTCCTTCCCCTCTGTGTTTAGGGGTGGTTGTGTAGGTGAGGTTATATGCTGATACTTTTGTATATATTGTACATTTTTTTTGGTGCAGGTATATTGGGCCTTGTCTTTTTAGGGTCTTCTGACATCTGGGGCAAGAAAAGACTGAGGATATGACGTCGGCCATGCGCATTAGTACCCTGACGTACTGACGTCAGTCTAATGCGCCCTGACCGACGTCAGCCATATACTTTGGTATTCGGGCCGACTGGACAGCGGACTACCCAATAGTTAGGACTGCAGCAATGTGGATCCTCGAACATCTACATTTATGGTAGGTACAAAACTGTACTATCTTCAGGATACGTACTACCGTATAAAAATGGACAGACACTCCAGAGGATATCAGTGCTTCCGTCTGGGAGCCAGTCATTACCAGTTCAGAGCACTGCCCTTTGGTGTCACTGCCACCCCCAGAATGTTCACCATAGTGGTTGCGGCTCACCTAAGATGACAAGGAATCCAGGAGTTTCCTTATTTAGATGACTGTTTCATAGCTGCCCTTACTAGGCATCTACTTATCCACGTAAGAGACTTTGTTTTTCAGATCTGTACCTAACTGGGAATAACCATAAAATACCAAAAATCACATCTGGAACCTTCTCAAGTACTAGAATACACAGGAGCACTACTCAACACCACTCAAATGATTGCGAAACTTCCTCCCTTCAGTGTTAGCACTCAGATGACAAACATACTGATTAATCAGAAACAAGAAGGTAGCCTCTCGCCATGTTCTATGCGCTTTAGAATCAATGGATCTGGCAATAGTGTTAGTTCCGTTAGCTAGATATCACATGCTGATACTCAGTGGCTTCTAGCTGCCCAGTGGTCAGTTATCCACCAACTGATGTCTCACCAAAGTCTCATAACAGACACATTCAAAAGGAATCTTTCATGGTGGATTCAGTCAGAACAATTGACACAAGGTCGACCCTTTATCCCCCAGCAACCACAGGCTATGCTGACCATGGATGTTTCCCAGATAGGGTGGGGGGACATTATCTGAGGAAGACAGTCCAAGGAGCCTGGTCTGCAGATGAGGCCAAACTCCACATAAACATCCTGGAGATGAGGGCAGTGCTGGTCTGCTACATAAACAAGCAAGGAGGGACCAGATCATACCCTCTGTGTCGAGAAGTGCTCAAAGTGTGACAATGGGCGATCTCATCCAACCACTTTCTTATAGCAGTGCACATTCTGGGAAAGTCTAACGTCATAGCCGACAAATTGAGCACAGCCAGTTTCATGCCTCACGAGTGGTCCCTCAGCCAGAAGGTAGCAGAGGACATTTTCCACACATGGGGCCAGCCTTGCTGCAATCTCTTTGTTTTTCCCCTAAACAGCAAAGGGGTGCTGTAATACACGATTGGCCTCACGGTCTGTTGTACACCCCCCCATCCCCTTGATTCCCAAATTCCTTCAGAAAGCCAATAGGTTGACTAGAACAGTAATCCTCATCGCCCCTTATTGGCCTTAACAAATCTGTTTTTCTATCTTCTGGTCTCATCTACAGAAGGGACCCTGGAACTCCTTCCAGACCTTCTCTCACATCCGACAGTAATGCTTCATCCCAACCTTCACAACCTCAGACTGACGGCTTGGTTCCTTCAGCTCCATTGATTGCGAAACAACCTGCTGGTCAGTCTTATTTTGATGTCCTCTCACAAGACATCCACTCAAAAACTCTCTAGGAGTAAATGGAAGAGGTTCATAATTTGGGCTCAGCAACAGAATGTGGGTCCTCTTACAGCCCCTTTTCAATCTATTCTAGAATTTTTAGCCCACCATTTTGATAATGGAGCAGCTGCTTCTACCATGAAGGTGCAATTAGCAGCCATTTCAAATTGTCCCATTGGGATAAATAACTTATCTATCTCTAACAACAAACTTTGCAAAGCCTTCTTGAAAGGGACCCTGTTGTTATGGCCTTCCCTTAAGGATCCTTTTCCCCCTTGGGACCTTAATTTGGTACTATGTCTTATTGTTCAACCTCCATTTGAACCTACAGCAACTTGTGATATTAAGTTTCTATCTTGGAAAACTGTCTTTTTGGTGGCTATCACATCTGCAAGAAGAATATCAGAAATTCAGGCACTGTCTTCCCAGGCTTCATATTTGATTTTTCATAAACTAAAAAGTCTCTCCAGTCTCGCTACAGGTTAGCGCTGGGGTGAGTAGAAATAGGAAATAATCAAATCAAACAGTGACAAACCCCAGCGTGAGCAGGTACAAATCTTCATATGACAAAATCCAATGGAATGAACATCAAACAGCTAGGCAACAAGTACCAATATACTGTTTATTGTAGTATAAAAAGATAAGCGCTTTCGCAACACTGCTTCATCAGATCTATAAGAATTCTGCTCAAAAGACACAGCCATATATATATTAAGTTGATAAATGGCAATTAAACAATTAACATAAAAGCTCATTTAAAGAAATATCCGCTGCAAGATAATAATAGTCTCAAACATTAAAAAATCGTATAAAATGTGTTTTCAAAAAATTTTACTGCTCAAACTAACAAATATGCAGCAATACATATAAAAAATAAACAAAAATATATAAATATGTAAATGTGCAAATGATAAAATGTAACTCTAATATCAACTGATAAGCATGAATATATTGTGTTCAAAATCTATCACTTCATAATAAACTAGATTATATTTATAAATGTACATAAATAACAGTTATAGGCTTAAAATTATGGATCAAAAAACTAAAGAGAGTAAAAATATATGCAGCTTAGCCTAAAAAATCAAGATGAGTACAAGATAGAACTACAATTCTCATAAATTTCAATAAGGACAACTATCAAGGAACAAACAAATGATGTGTATATATGAGTGTGTACAAGCGAATATATGAATATAATGATATGTGTAAATATAAATCAATTAGAGAACGGAAGGACAAACAAAATGAAGATGCCCCTTCTTTTCAGATTGTTTTACATTATTTTATGTTCCTTCTCTGTCTCAGCTTCGGTCTCAAGGACGCTCTCTCATTGAGACCCGAGCCTTTATCAGCTTTCAGTAATAGTATCCATTCAGTTTCTTTACCTTCAGTGTATGTTGTAACATCCCCGCCTCTAGGGTTGGGATGTATCACCTCCAGAGCTTTGAAAGTAAAAGTGTGTGATGTGTTCGTCATCATGACATGCTTCGCTAAAGCATTGTGTGCAGAGCCCTTCTTCATGTGGTAGATATGTTCTCTCATTCGGTCCCTGAATGGGCGATTAGTTTTACCTATGTAAAATGAAGAACAACTCTGACATGTAGCTAAATAAACAATGTGTGGTGTCATACAATCTGCTTCAGCGGATATAGGAAAGTACTGTCTCAAGTGTGGGTGATAAAAGTGAGGTGTGCTATCAATATAAACACAAAAATTGCATCGTCCACACGGTTTAGTGCAACCATTACTCTTATCCAAGTGGGTATTGGTAGTATAGCAAAGTTTTCTTTTCAAATTATTTTTATTTTTGTACAAAAATTTTGGATGCTTACCCACTATGGTTTTGAAATCCTCATCCACTAGTAATATATCCCAATGCTTATGTATTATCTCTCTAAGTTCTAAATGATCTGCTGTAAACTGTGTTGAAAATTTAACATAGTGTGGAATCACCGTATCAAGGTCTGAGGCAACTAAGGATTCTTGTGGTCCAAAATAAGGCAATCCTTTGGTAAGCCTTAGATCTGAAGCATCCTTCAAATGCTTGCTAATTTCTCGTTTATTATAACCTCTCTGTACTAATCATTCATTCAAACAAGATAATTCAGTTTCAAAACATTGATCTGTTGGATTTAGCCTGGATGCTCTGATGGCTTGCCCTCTCATAATGTTCCTAAAGACATGAGGAGGATGCATGCTTGATCTATGTAGTAAGTTGTTACTATGACAACTTTTCCGAAAGACCCCCGTGTTAATAATATTGTTGTCGAGTCTTTCAATATACATGTCAAGAAACTCTATTCTATGTTGTGAACTATTCATTGTGAATTTAAGACAAGTAGTGAGATTATTCATAGTAGTGACAAATAAATCAAGTTGCTATGTTGTACCTTTCCATAAAACAAACAAATCATCGACAAAACGTCGATAGAAAATGACATGTTGTAGAAATAAATCTGTTTTGAAAAGAGAGTGCTCTTCCCAATGGGCTAAGAACATATTGGTGTAGCTATTGGCACATGGTGTGCCCATAGCTACGCCATCCTTCTGTCTATATATATGATTGTCAAACATAAATAAATTATTTTCTAATATCAGCTCCAAAAAACAGGTAATTAGATCTATTCTAACAGGTAGATAGTCACTATGTCCTTGCATGTATTCAGTAACATACATAACTCCCAGGTCATTAGGAATCATCGTGAATAAGGATTGAATGTCAAAGGTTACAAAGATATAATCCATATCAATTGTCATATCTTTAATGCTAGTGTATAGATCAAGCAAAAATTGCCTAGAATCCTTTAAAACTATCCTATTGTTGTTTAAGACATATCTTAGGTGTTTTTCTACATAGACAGACAAATGCTCAGTAACCCAGCCTCGGCCTGAAACTATTGGTCTCAGAGGGGGGTTGGCCAAATCTTTATGTATTTTCGGAAGGCCATGTATGATGGGTATTGTGGGATAAGGAATAGTAAGATATTCATAAGTGTCCTTATCAATCAAATGTCCCATGTATATATCTGTGATAGTATTATGCACATACTTGATAATATGGTCAACATCCTGTTTTCCATTCTTAACATAAAAATCATCACATAACATGGAAGTCATACGTTCATTATAATCAACCATGTCCATCACTACTATCTTCCCACCCTTGTCAGCAGGCCTAATGGCAATATTGGGATCATTTTGTAATTTCTTAAGACTAACTCTTTCTCTATGTGTGAGGTTATCTTTCTTATGATATTGTTTGTTAATGGTCCTATTCTCATAGTAGTGGTATAGCTCATCCTCAGTGAGTTTCATGTATGCTTCTATTAACAGATGATTAGTAGGTGTAAACTCACTCAAATTCTTAAACTTAAAGTCAGTGTGTATCTGATTGGTATCTTTATACATAAATTTCAACATTATGTTCCTGCAAAATAGCCTTACATCCATTATTGTATCTATCATATGGCTCTGGCATCTGGGGATAAAATTTAGCCCTCTATTCAGTAATCTGATTTCATCTTCAGTTAAGATAATGTGTGACATATTGTGTACTAATGTTTGTCTGTCCACATTTTCCTCAATGTTTTCTGTGGTGTATATTCTTCCGAAAACTTTCTTTTCTGCCTGCCTCTGCTCACAGAACGGGAGCGAAACTTGTTGTTCTCTGTTCTGACTGGCAGAGGAAAAGTCAGCTGGGGGGCATGTTGGGGTTGGGAGTAGAATGCAAGATGGTTTGTTTGGGCCTAACTACAGGTCCATTATGCTGTGTATGTATAGATCCATTTAGTGGTTGTTTGGATACATCCTTTACTATCCTTACTTCTGGGTATAGATTAGTGTTACTATCTACAGTGGAGTGTACTAAATGTATCACATCTATAGAATCATTACAATGATCACTATTTAAAACATTATTGGTTACAGCATTGTTATCTGAAGTTACAACTTGTGATGGTTGAAGTGAATCCAGTTGGTGGACCCTTTCACTTTCAATGCTTAAAGAAGGACAATCCATAAGGGCTCTGGGACCCAGAGCTTCAATATTGTTACCAACAGTTCTATTAACTGGTTTGTCCTGTACTATTTCTCTTACAACATTGTACAACAGAGCAACTTGATTTATTTTTCACTACTATGAATAATCTCACTACTTGTCTTAAATTCACAATGAATAGTTCACAACATAGAATAGAGTTTCTTGACATGTATATTGAAAAGACTCAACAACAATATTATTAGCACGGGGGTCTTTCGGAAAAGTTGTCATAGTAACAACTTACTACATAGATCAAGCATGCATCCTCCTCATGTCTTTAGGAACATTATGAGAGGGCAAGCCATTAGAGCATCTAGGCTTAATCCAACAGATCAATGTTTTGAAACTGAATTATCTTGTCTGAATGATAGATTAGTACAGAGAGGCTATAATAAGCGTGAAATTAGCAAGCATTTGAAGGATGCTTCAGATCTAAGGCTTACCAAAGGATTGCCTTATTTTGGACCACAAGAATCCTTAGTTGCCTCAGACCTTGATACGGTGATTCCACACTATGTTAAATTTTCAACACAGTTTACAGCAGATCATTTAGAACTTAGAGAGATAATACATAAGCATTGGGATATATAACTAGTGGATGAGGATCTCAAAACCATAGTGGGTAACCATCCAAAATTTTTGTACAAAAATAAAAATAATTTGAAAAGAAAACTTTGCTATACTACCAATACCCACTTGGATAAGAGTAATGGTTGCACTAAACCGTGTGGACGATGCAATTTTTGTGTTTATATTGATAGCACACCTCACTTTTATCACCCAGAATTGAGACAGTACTTTCCTATATCCGCTGAAGCAGATTGTATGACACCACACATTGTTTATTTAGCTACATGTCAGAGTTGTTCTTCATTTTACATAGGTAAAACTAATCGCCCATTCAGGGACCGAATGAGAGAACATATCTACCACATGAAGAAGGGCTCTGCACACAATGCTTTAGCGAAGCATGTCATGATGACGAACACATCACACACTTTTACTTTCAAAGCTCTGGAGGTGATACATCCCAACCCTAGAGGCGGGGATGTTACAACATACACTGAAGGTAAAGAAACTGAATGGATACTATTACTGAAAGCTGATAAAGGCTCGGGTCTCAATGAGAGAGCGTCCTTGAGACCGAAGCTGAGACAGAGAAGGAACATAAAATAATGTAAAACAATCTGAAAAGAAGGGGCATCTTCATTTTGTTTGTCCTTCAGTCCTCTAATTGATTTATATTTACACATATCATTATATTCATATATTCGCTTGTACACACTCATATATACACATCATTTGTTTGTTCCTTGATAGTTGTCCTTATTGAAATTTATGAGAATTGTAGTTCTATCTTGTACTCATCTTGATTTTTTAGGCTAAGCTGCATATATTTTTACTCTCTTTAGTTTTTTGATCCATAATTTTAAGCCTATAACTGTTATTTATGTACATTTATAAATATAATCTAGTTTATTATGAAGTGATAGATTTTGAACACAATATATTCATGCTAATCAGTTGATATTAGAGTTACATTTTATCATTTGCACATTTACATATTTATATATTTTTGTTTATTTTTTATATGTATTGCTGCATATTTGTTAGTTTGAGCAGTAAAATTTTTTGAAAACACATTTTATCTGATTTTTTAATGTTTGAGACTATTATTATCTTGCAGCGGATATTTCTTTAAATGAGCTTTTATGTTAATTGTTTAATTGCCATTTATCAACTTAATATATATATGGCTGTGTCTTTTGAGCAGAATTCTTATAGATCTGATGAAGCAGTGTTGCGAAAGCGCTTATCTTTTTATACTACAATAAACAGTATATTGGTACTTGTTGCCTAGCTGTTTGATGTTCATTCCATTGGATTTTGTCATATGAAGATTTGTACCTGCTCACGCTGGGGTTTGTCACTGTTTGATTTGATTTTTCATAAAGACAGAGTCTCTTCATGTACCAACCCCTCCTTTCTGCCTAAAGTCATTTCACAAACAAATATTAATCAGACCATATGTTTGCTTGTTTTCTTTCCTAACTTCAGCAATAAAGGCGAATATGTTCTGCATTTCTTACATGTTCATAGACATTTACATTTCTATTTGCATAGGACTAAAGAGTTTCGGAAAGCAAGTCGATTGTTTATTGGCTTTGCAAGCCCTAGAAAAGACCTTCCAGTACCCAAAGTTATCTTTTCAAAATGCCTCTCTCATTGCATTTCTTTTGTTTATACCTCAAAAGGAATAAATCCTCCCAAATCTATTTGAGCTCACTCAACCAGGGCCATGGCCACATCAGCAGTCTTGCAAACAAATGCCTCCATGGATGATATTTGCGCAGCAGTCACAATGGAAACCATCATACCTTTATCACTCATTACAAGTTAGATTTAGTCTCCAGGGGAAGAGCTTTATTTGGTTCAGTGGTTCTGAGAAACATCCTCCAGTGAGTCTGCGCAGAGTAAAGGTAGCTGAGGACTCAGTCCCATATGTGAAGAAGAGATGAAAACTTGACAATATCAGGTAAAGAAGTTATGTACTCACCATAATGTTCCATCTATATTGTCGATTTTTTCATCTCTCCTCACATTCCCCTCTCTCCAACCCCCTTCCTTTGGTTTTCTGGTTGAACGGGAAGAGAATTTCAGGTCATTTTTTGTTATTTCCAATACTCCAGAAGTGGTCTCCCTAAAAATCTTTTCAACATTAAAGTTTGTTTCTTTCTTCTATGGTAATAATTCTAGAAAACAAGATCTGAGGTAACAGGGAGAGATGCATTGTGGGGTAAGTGGGTAAGAGGAGGTATCCAAGAGCTTTTTGGCTGCCATGAGCTTAGTAACAGCTGAGTCAGATCTGATGGAGCAAATCTGGACCCATATGTGACGACAGATGAAAAAGTTAACAATATAGATGGAATGTTATGGTGAGTATATAACTTTTTTTTTTTTTTCGGTGTATCCCCATTTCCAGTTTTCAGAACCCATTTTTATGCATTTGTGACAAGATGATCATCATAAAATAATAATTTGATTTTACAGGGTAACAAGTGATTCATCTGAGAAATACATGTTGTTGTTTATATATTATTAATCAATATAGGTTCATAGCTCCGGCAGAGACTTTAAGGTCATATTGGGAGGAAGCTATCTTCTTTGGGTAATGAAATTTCATAATGACCATGTTTGTGTGGATTGTGTTTCAGATTTTAAGTTGTGAAGGCATTCCAAACCCTGGTTCATTGCAGTGTTCACTAGTTCACCCAGCTAAAGGCATTAAGTAAATGATGTCTGCCTCTGTTCTGTGGTGTTTCACCTGTCAGTTTGAAATTGAGTAATGACTGTTTTCAGAGTGTTGTCTAGTTTTCTTTTCTGTAGTTATACACATGATAATGTGCAAAGTTGTGTGATACTGCCGGGTACTACTCAGAGCCAGTGTCAGCGGGATGGAGTGTGCTCCACCTCCCTCTAGATTGGGGAGCTAACAAATTGTGTCCTTTATGCCTCTTGGACAGACCCAGAAGTTTTCTGAAGTCCTTAAACCTGTTGTCTGTATGGCCGAAATTTGCTTTGCTTCTTCAACAGTAGCAGGCCAGTTTAGTTGATTTTTGATTTATGTCTAAGAATACGATGTAATGCCTTTCATGTCACCGTCGGGGACAAATTGAGAAGTTGGGTAAATGTAATCTGTTTCCTGCAAATGGATTTTCTTAACACTACAGAATAAAATGCTTAATAGCCCAGTCAGCCATGTTTATGGGCCATGAAATCTTTAGTTGTATGGGTTAAAAGGGATTCTGCTGTGGGAGATAAAGTTATGCTCAAAGAGACCAAGTGGAAGCTTATTAAAGACATAAGACCTTGGAAGTTAATTCAAGAAATCAGGAGAGATTAGGATTTTGGTTGCAGACTGATAAGGAGAACAGCAAAAATCATACAGAGTATTATAGTCATAAAATAGCAGGGAGTATTCTAAGAACTAAATCAGCATGAGAGTGGAGAAAAGAGATTCTGCATCTAGGGATGACTACGGTTAGGGATACAGATAATAGGCAAGTGGGGGCTAGAATTGATTGGAGAAAACTGTTAAAGGAACCAGGGTATTGGGAGCAAATAACTAAAAAGGCAAAGGTAATAGAATGGGAAGAGGCCAATAATTTATTTGGTCTGCAGGTTAGAGATTGATTTAAGAGTATAGGCAAAGAGAAAGAAATAGGGGGTCCTAAATGAAAGACCAGCACCGGTAGAGTTTTTAATAGACTCTAGAACAGAAGCTGACGTTAAAAAAGGAATAATTAGTAAAGCATATAAAATACTGCATGATAATTATAAGAATCAATCAGAGGAGCTTAGAAAGGATTGGGAAGAGAGAATGGATAAGCAATTCACAAAGAAACAGTGAGGGTGGGGGGATATATGTATATCTTCCAAAATGCAACAAAGTCTAGATTTAGGATCTTTGCCTATAAGTGTTACATAAGTATTTTTATACCCCAAGTAGACTCCACAAAGAATTTTTCCTCAGGTGGATAGCAAATGTTGGAGCTGTTACAGGCAAGAAAGAGGTGGCTGGAACATATTTTTTGAGAGTGTAATGAGCTGGCAGACTTTAGAGATTCCCTGCAGGCTGATCTGTCAGGGATGCTGGGTGAGCAGATTGGATTAACTGGGGAGATGATTTTTTTAGCTATGGTACAGAAATGGAATTACCTAGACATAGTAAACCCTTGCTGAATCTAATTATGGTGGCAGCCAAAAAAGCGTTTACTAGAAAATGGAAATCAAAGTCTAGACCAACTTTATTAGAAGCAGTGAGTATAGTAACAGAGGAAAAACAACTGGAACCGGGATCTTTAGAAAAGGAAAGGAGCAAACTACACAGGAAAAATGGGAATTGTGGGAACAGTATATGCAGAGAAGGAATGAGGTTTAAGAGGCAAGATTTGAATGAGCCATGTAATGCTTAACTGACAATGACTGGATAGATTGTAAGTGATGTACAACTTCTGCAACTACTAAACTAATACTAAACTAGTTGTTTAAATGGTGTCTGTGATGTATAATGTTTGCAACTAAAGTGGTGTCATTTTGTTTGTTTTTAATTTATATAAATGCAAGATTGCCTATGTTATATGTTATAATTTAATAAATATGTTTGTTGGAAAAAAAAAAGACATTGGAAGTTAATGGCCATGGACATAGAGCTATGAGATACAAGCCATGAAAATGTTTTTAGTTTCTATGGTCCAATACATAGGCCAGGCATACTTTTATTACTCAGAGAAAAATGTATGGATGACAGTCAGTAAAGAGGTGAAGAAATTTATTTGGAAAGGGAAGAGGGCAAAATAAAGTGGGATATATGGATTTTTCCTATTGGTGGGTTCAGGACTACCTGCCTTGAAATGATACTTTAAAGTTACACAGCTGAGACTTTTGTGGCACAGAGGGATATAGACCACAGTGGAAAAATGGTGATGGTTCAAGGTGGAAGTATGAGGGATATGGAGAGGTTAGGGTTTGGGAGGCAAGCCCTGAGGGGGAATAGACATTATTATAGAGAATGTTATCTATTTATAACCAGCACACAACATTATAAGGACTAAACCAGTCAGGGAGAGAAGGAAAGAGACTTTGTCAATATAAATACTTATAAGTAAGCGTACATACATGGACAAGAGAAGGCAGGAAGGAACTGAGGAACCTGAAAAAGAAACATTGTTACTGGTAGCAGGTGAGCTGGAAGGTAAAAGTGCCAGAGTGGGTAATAGTTTGATCTGCTGCTCAGAGATTACCTTTGGTGTCAGGGATTGTTTTCAAATACAGACAATGGGGGGGTGATCAAATGAAATATTAGTTCTGACAGACATTTTAGTGGCTCTAAGAACAGTAGATGCCTTTACAAAGGGGATAATTAGTAAGGCTTAAAATGTTATGTGATAACTGTAAGAGTAAATCAGAGACGTTTAATAAGTGCATGGAGGGAAAAATCAGAAGGATAAATTACAAAATAACAATAGGAGGATATGTGCAGTATGTCTAGATCTGTTATGAACTTGTTTCAGAAGATTCAAGACATTTTCATGAAATCTGTCTTTTATAGTCCAAGTAGAATTGAGAGAGTATATCCTCAAGTGGAAAACATTTGTTGGAGATGGGAAAGGAATGAGAGAGGACATTTGGGAGCACATGGAAAAGTAGGGAGTTAACTGACATTAAGGACTCCGTACACAATATCCTGACACAATTGTTTGGCAAACGTATTATATTAACCAAGGAGATGATGCTGTTTAGTTGGTGTCTTAGTTTAGAATTGTTGAGATATAGTAAGGCCTTATTAAACTTAATATTACTATTAGCCAAAAATGCAATTAGACAAAATTTAAGTCAATAATTATAGCTGTACCTGATGCAAATGAAGTACTGAATAGTGCAAAGGAAATAGAAGAAATAGAGATTTATTTATTTTATTTATTTATTTCCAGTTTGATGATTGGGGAGGTCCACTGGGCTCAAGGAGCCCGTTTTCAGTGGAGGCCCGGGGAGAAAATCTCCATATTACATAGTAAAAATAGTACAATTAAGCAAATTGCAATATTATATAGTATAACTAAGCAAAGTATAACAGCAAATAGAAGAACATAAATTACATACTTGCATGCTTACAGATAGAGAACAAGTAGTACAGAGTTTAAGTTGTACAGAGGTTGTAAATCACCTGTGAATGGTATAAAAACTTACATTTGTAGGATGGCAGTAATTAAGATTAATCCCCAGGAAAGGGGAGGGTAAAGGTGGAAAGTACATTATGTACAATGCATTTGTGTAATAAGCAGGCTAGATAGGTACAGTGCAGTTGCATTTTCAGTTATAGGAGAGGTAGGAATGGAGCTGGGTTTTAAAATGTTCAAAGTTCTCAGAAATTCTTAGAGATGGGGGGAAAGAGTTCCAATTTTTGGCTAAGGAAAAGGATAGGAGAAGCTGACCCATGGGACGATTTGGTTTGTATACAGTAATTAGATTTTGGTGTGCAGATCTTAGAGTTCTGTGTGGGGTGTGTGATGGTAAGATGTAGTTGGTTTAAAAATTAGCTAGTGGGCTGTAGTGAGTTGGAGGTAGTCAAGATAGTTGGGAAGTTCTAGCCAATTCGGCAGGTGGAGAGATATACAGTGGTGGGCAGAGTATTTCGATTTGGTGGCAAATTTTGAGATTTTGTTGTAACAGATTTCCAGTTTTGAAGAAATAGAGGAAGATAGGTTGGTTAGCAGTGGAGCTACAGATTTCCAGTTTTGAAGAAACAGAGGAAGATAGGTTGGTTCGTAGTGGAGCCACCCTACAATAGTGATGGTAGTAAGTAGGTAGTGAGGAGTGTCTGTCTTGTAGAAGGGGAGAGAAAGTGGGAGTTTGTACAGCATACCAAGCTTCTGATGTGTTTTCTTAATATTTAGCTGAATATGAGTATCGAATTTTAGGTGTTCATCAATAGTAACCCCAAGACGTTTAGCAAAAGGAACAACTTCTATAATGGAGTTGACATGGCCGATTATATTGAAAGAGGTTTTGTAGAGAGGTAGGGATTTTGAGGGAGAAAATAGTAGAATTTTAGATTTGTTGGTATTCAGAGCGAGGTGATTTTGAAGCATCCAGTTCTCAGTAGTTGAGAAGGCAGTTTGAGTTTTTGTTTGGAGCTCGGGGAGGTTAGAAGTAGAGCAAACTAAAGTTGAGTCGTCTGCATATTGTACTATCTTAGTGTTAGGAATGGCTGCATGGAAATCATTAATAAAGATATTAAAGAGCACTGGGCCGAGTATGGATTCCTGGGGTACCCCGGTTGGGGTAGGAAGGAAGGCTGAGGTGCCAGTTTTCCATTTCACGGCCTGAGGTCTGTCAGAGAGGTAGCTGCTGAACCAGGTAAGGGTGTTTTGAGAGAGATTAAGGTTAGAAAGGTGGTTTAGGAAGAGGGTATGGGAGACTGTGTCAAATGCCTTGGAGAGGTCAAGAAGGACTGTGGATACAAGTTCTCCAGAGTCACGGGTATGGTTTACTATGTCTAGGAAAGAGAGAAGAGCAGTTGTTGGTAAAAAAAAGGCATGAGCTGGAAGTGGATGCATTTCTCAGGAATTTTTGAAATTGGGGAGAGAATGGCTATGGGTCAGAAGTTAGAGATGTTATTATTTATGCCTCCTTTGTGGAGAGGTAGAATAAAGGCTGCACGCCACAGTTTGGGGACATACGATTCTTGTATGGATCTGTTAATGAGAGTGCTAATAGGGATGGCGATACCGTCTGCTGAAAATTTTAGAAAGAGTGAGGAGATATTGTCAGGGGCATTGGAGCATGACTTAAGCTTAGAGAGAAGTTTTTTTATGTATGGGGTGAAGATGGGTTTGAGATGAAATATGGGAAGAGTGTTAGGGATGGAAGGTTGGGTAGACGGTTTGAGTTGGGGGGGAGGAATTGTGGTTTGGGAAGGTCTTGGTGAGTTCTGCTATAGAGTTGTTAAAGAAGGAGTTGAATAGAGTAGCTATTTCTGGGTCAGATTTACTAGCGTCAGGGCAAGGATTGTTTTTGGTTCCTGGGTTGAGAAGAGAGTTGGAGTTACAGAATCCGACAGGAGTTTGGTATAGTAAGATTTTTTATCTTGTACAATTTGTTTTTGGCTAGGTTGCAGAGTTGCTTATATTTAAGAAGGGTGTCAGAGTGCTTATTGTGATGGTAAAGTTTCCAGGTCTTGTCTCTTTGTTGCATAAAAGTTTTGGTATCTTTAGTTAGCCATGGGACGGAATTGGGGTTTTATATGCTTTGTTCTTGGTGGGGCTTGGGAGGTTAAGGTATCTAAGAAGATTGAGTTGAAGAATTCAACGGCGTCGGCTAGGGGCAGAGTTTTTAGATTGTCCCAGTTTGTTAGTTTGAGAGAATTGGAGAAAGTTGTGGGGTTAAAGTTTGTAAGGTTTTGTGTATGGATATATTGGTGTAGGTGAGGAGTGGAGGGGGTTGCTCTATGGATGAAGGCTGGCAAGTGGTCACTAATGGAGTCTGGTAAGATGCCTGTGTGTGAGATTTTATTTGGGTGCGAGACTAGGATCCAGTCAAGTGTGGAGCCTGGGGGGTTATTTTTATTAGGTCTGGTAATGGCATTTGTAAATTGAGTGAAATTGAATAGATTGATCGATATGGAGGAATTATTGGTATTAATGTTGTTTACATCTCCTAGTATGCAAGTCTCAAGCTTATTATTAGTTGAGCCCATAGAAAAATTGTCTCCAAGGATATAGAGGGCCATAACACAGATGCTTTTAAACTTATTCATTTTGAGTATTTCTATGACTAGTTCAGCGTTGTTGAACTGAGGAGAAGGATTTTGGTAGGGGGTGATGGAGAGTAGGCTAGACTAGATTAAGGCTACTCCTCCTCCTTTCCTGTTATGGCAGTCATATCTGAGAGCTTGAAACCCAGGGGGTAGGATTTCAGAGTTTTAGCCATGTCTCAGAGACAGCTACTATGTCAGGTAGGGTATGGTATAGCCAGGCATGGAAGTGGGCTGTTTTGTTTTTTAGACACTGGGCATTGATAGTTAGTAGTTTGAGATATTTAGGGTTGGTAGTATTGGTTGTGATAGTGGGAGTAGGATTGCTGCTGGGATTAGATCCAGGGTTGGGGTGCCTGTTTCCTGCTAAGCATAGGCAGTCAAAGGGGAATGGGAGCAGGGGCTTGGGTTTGCTCTGTGAGTTTTGGGGGAAGTGCAATATTGCTTTGAGTATGTGATGTTTTATTGAGGAGGGTAGAAGTTTTGGTTTGCAATAGTGAAGTGAGATTGGTTGAACTAGAGAGGAGGATATACTGTGAAAGCGAGATCTGGTAGGGTGAGGATGAGTGTTGGGGGTGGTGGGGGATAAGAAAGAAGGGGGGAGTTTGTAAGAGGAATAAGAGGTAGCATGGCATAGAGGAATTAGAAGAAAAATGCTGGGGGAGGGGATGAGAAGGGTTTGAGAAAGGGGAGAAAGAATGGTGTGAGTTAGGTATAAAGGAAATGTTAGAGGGACTGTGAGAGTGTAAGAGGGAGGGGTATAGATGTGAATACAGGACCTTATGGTTTGGGATGGGGAGGGGGCAATTAAGTACTGGAGGATGGGTAGGGGAGGGGATAATGAGGAGATGTGAATGGATTGGTTGAGAGAGGAAGTGGAGACGACTTTTGGCTAGAATAAATGTAGGAGTAGTGGGGGCAGGTGGAATTTGGGGGCAGGGTAGGGGAGCGGAGTGAGCCCGCAGGACGAACGGAGTGGGTAGAGCCAAGAGAGAGGATGGCTATCAGGAGTCAATCAGTGGAATGGAGTCTGGAGCAAAGTAACTTGGAGGAATTGCAGGAGCAGATAGCAAAGGTTAAGTCCACACTGTGGGTCAGGGAACAGAAGGAAAAGTAGGCTATACTGAGAGAAAGCAAGCCAGCAGAAAGAAATGTAGGATACATTTAAAGCAGGTAAGCCAGTAGAGTAGGCTTTATAATAAGGGAGTGGGTCTGATTCAAGGGGAGCACGGGTGTACTGTAAAGTTTAAGTAGAGATTATAGGTTGGTAGATAATGCCACCTAGTGGCTAAAGTGGAGAATGGCAGCCTATGACCCAGTTCGGCCAGAAAATGGGAGTAGATTCATAGCCGGCCTTAGGCATAGGCCAACTAGGCAGCCGCCTAGGGCGCTGCTCTAGTAAGAGCGCTTTTCCAGTATTTATTTGGTGTAGGTAGACTAAGATGGGGGCACCAGATGGTGTGGTGGGGGCGCCGTGGAGCCCTTTTGCCTAGGGCACCAGTTGACCTAAGGCTGCTCCTGAGTAGAATACAGGGGAGTTTGAGGAGGAGAAAAAAATAAAGGGTCACTCTAGGCAGCTTATCAGGCATGGAGGAAGTACATGCTCTACTGTATTGGGAGCACAAAATTTAAACATAGATACATACACTGTATAGAACCGAGACTTGAGGGAGCACTTCTGGAGTCCTGGAGGTGAATTTCTTTCAGGGAGTTGTCTTTATAGAGTGTTATAGAGGGATGGAAGCACCCGGAGATGCCACGGTGCAGGCACCTCTAATAAAGAAAGCAAGACACCAGATTAGTTTATGCGGCAGAGAAAAAGGAGCCGGTAGGTAGAGAACAGAACAGAGACAAGACTAAGTAGGGTTGCTAATAAAACATACGCTATAAAGATGCAACTGTAATATAAGCAAGAAAAGCAGGTTACTTTGAGTGATAAAGTGATAGGGTTGCTAATACAACATATGCTATATAAGTGTAGTTGAATAGGTAAGCAAGAACTGCGTGTTAACTTTAAATAAAAAACGGTGTACAGGGATTACGGAAACAATTTCACCAAAAGCTTGCAGGTAAGTAAATGCATTCAAAATATTGGTAACATATCACCGACATCAGTGCATTAAATTCAAATGGTTACAGCACAGGAAACGTGTCCACCACACGGTCTAAGCACTGCTTCACATTCTACAACACATGGATAGTTCGTATCTACATTCTGCTGCTAACCGCTTATAGGTTCATAGGTTCATACTAGGCTATCTGCCCAAGGGCATTTATAAGCCTAGCCCATAGTTATGTGGCTTTCGCCACCCCTTTAGTTTGAATAAAACTATGCCTATTATTTTGCTGTGCCTCTGTCAAGCAGTGACACTGAAGTAATCCCTGGGGTATATCTGCGATCTCCCATCACAAACTATTTCCAAGGCCAGCATGGTTCAGCAGGTTAACAAAAATGGGAAATAGGAATGTAAGTCAGTCTCTGCCTGTGTTGTTGGCACAGCAAGCATTAAGATGGGTATTGCGTTAAAAGAAAGTAGAATGTCCGTTTCAGTTGAATAGCAGTATAGTAAAGGTAGTGCAGTAAACAGGGATTCAGCTGGGGGGAAGAGAACTGACTTGGTGTTTCCCTTTAGGTCTAAGTGCACGGAGAGTCCGTACCTGTCTTTCACTTAAAACCTGTTTCTAAGCAGGGGAAAGTCAATGGTGCAAGCAGCAGACCTACAGTTTTGCCTCTGAATCTGCATCTGCGCAAAGTGAATAACTGAAAGAGTTATCCGCAGAATGTATTCAATCCAAATACAGTTTGGTGAGTCAGAAAGGCATATGTATTGCTGATGTTATGTGATCCTATCTCGCCTACATTCCGTACTGATGGGTTCGGAGCCGATCCCTCGGCTCCGACTCGGCACGCTTATGCTATAGAGCGAGGCCTCTTATTGGCTGAGCTATCTTTATCTCAGGATGCACCACCACTAATCCCCCAGATCTCGTTTGCCGCTTACAAAGCTTAGACGTGGTCTCAACTTGGCTGGGCTAAGTACTATTTATTTAGGCTTTTTCCTGTCAGAAATTTGCTTGATTTAAATCCAAAAGCTGTTTTAACAGCTATTGTTGTTATACGAGTGTGTATTGGTAGTTTTTGTAGAGGAATTCATGTTTTTTCCTGTCAGGGAAGGTTTCCCGTTTAAGTTAGAGGGGCCTTCCCCTGTTGTTTCTACTACCTTGGTTTTTTGTTTGTGGGTCAAGTACCTGTTTAAGTTAGAGGGTCTTGACCCTCTCTATCTCTTTTTCTTCTGTGAAATTCTTTCGTTTTACTGTACTGGTATTCTAAAAAAAAAAAAAAAAAAAAAAAAAAAAAAAAATTAAATTTAAAATTTAAAATAATAATATTATAAGAAGAGATATTTTATTTGCTGTGACAAACCCTTCTTTTTGAGTAGACAACTGTGTTTGACTTTTTTGACTATGTCGAAAGAACACAAACCCTCCGGGTTTAAGAAATGCACAAGGTGTGGTTTTAAAATGTCCATAACGGATGACCACTCCTCGTGCGTCTATTGCTTAGGCGCCAAGCACCTACAAGAATCGTGTAGCGTGTGTCACGCCTTTTCATCAAGAGTCCTCCAGGAGAGGAAGAACAAATTAATCCTGAAAGGGTTAATCAAGCCATCCTTCGAGGAGGCTTTATCTTCCTCTCCTTCTCCTTCTAAAGAAGAAAGCGACGGCTCCGACCAGTCAGTCGGAACCGACTGCAAAAAAATCTAAGCAGACTTCTCCATCGGCTCCATGGACTTCGGAGCCGAGGGCGGAACGGTCTGCCTCGATGCCTCCAGCCTCGACCCCTCTGGTTTCGGAGCCGAGGACTGGGGCATCGAGAGGCGGGTCACCTTCATCGGCTCCACTGATATTGGAGCCGATAAGGGATACCGGCTCAGACTCTTCCCCCTCGGAGCCGAAGTCCTTATCGGTACCGAGGGAAATTACCTTGAGATCTCCCTCGGAGCCGATACTGGTAGAGTCCTTTCGGAGCCGGTCCCCGAGTCCTTCGGAGCTGATAGAGAAATCGGTTCGGGCCCGATCGGTATCCTCTAGATCATCCAAGATGTCTGATTCGGACATCGACAGGGTGCTCCTTAGACTCTTCCAGTCTCCGGTGTTCCAAAAGCTAGTTTCGGCTCCAGCCCATTCGGCTTCGGAGCCGATGGTCCACTCCCCTACTGTGGTTCCTCCTCCAACAGCTTCGGCACCGTTGGAGCCAGTGCTGGTGGAACCGGTGGAGGTTTTAGGGTCGGGCCCGACCCTTGCTCCAACTCCGGCTCTGGGGTCGGAGTTTAGTACACGGACTTCTTCCTTCGGCCCTGGGGGGAGGCTTCGGGATTGATGCTTTCGGTCCCAAGTCTCCCTCTTGGTGCGTCGGCGGCGGGAGTGCCGTCCACTGTCGTGGCCACGGAGGTGGGACCCTCCCAGGATTCTGGTGGTCCCGCCTTCAGGGCTATGAGGAGTGCGTTAGCCAAATCTTCCTTGGCTACCTCCACGGTTTCATCAGCTCCTTCCCTGCATACGGAAACTGGGTCTTTGGCAGTCCCCCTGTCCTTGGACTGCAGAGCCCCCGGGCCTCAGGTTACCCCCGCTGGGGTTTCTCCCCCTCCTGGAGGTCCTTCTGAAGCCTCTTCAGAAGAACCCCCCAGAAAGAGATCGTGCAAGAGGAAGCACGTTGACTCCCCTGATGAGTCTCTTATATCAGACACTGATCTCGATGATGCAGAGTGGTCCCCTAAGTCGTCCTCGGATGATGTCTCCTTTGCAGACATCCTGGAAGCCCTAAAACAACGAGGCAGCTGGCAGTCCAAACCTCCCTCTGCTGATGAGTCGGTGTTCTTGAAGGCCTTCGGGGCTCAGCTCTCTGCCTCCTGGGTGTCTCCGCCCTTCGATGAGCTCTTGGATTTGATCTGTCGAAGGGCGTGGGAACACCCAGACTCTGTGGAACCGGTGCCTGCTCATCCGAAATAAGTTCCTCTCGGCGCCCCCTGAAAAAGAGTTTCTAACTAAAGGTGTGGCTGTAGATGCTTTGGTGGTGGCATCTGCTACCCAGCAAGATGTAGCAGAGGCTTCGACGTCCGTCCATCCTCCTAATAAGGAGTCCAGGAGCATGGATCGGTATGGAAAGCGCACCCTCAGTTCAGCGGCCTTTACATTGAGGTCCTTGAACTACCTTACGCACTTTACCAGATTTCAGAGGGATCTGATTAAGGAGCTATCCGATACCCTCTTGGGTAACCTGCCTGAGGAGCTGGCCCAGACGGTTGGCTCTCAGCTGGCTACAATGTCATCCATTTCGAACTCGTCCATGAGGCTCATTTCTTATGCGGCCGAAGGGGCGAGTAGAGCGGCGGGTACAGGCATTGCTCTATGGAGACAAGCCTGGCTCCGCCTGTGTCATTTCGCAGAAGCCTTTAAGTCTTCCTTTGCCGACGCCACCTTTGATGGGTCCTCCCTGTTTGGACCCAAGGTAAAGGACACACTAACCCGCTGTGAACAGGAGGGTAAGACTCTGATTGTCAGCACGATTTTCCACTCCCTTTCGGCCTTATCCCAAGGCTAAAAGAGGAGGGAAAATGTGGTTCCGTAGATCTCAGAAGCCTTACCCCTCTCAGCAGGAGGATTCCCCTTCCAGAGGCAGGGGAAGGGGAAATTCTTCCGGAAGACGCCGTCCCAGAGGCGGCAGAGGCCCTCGCAACACTGGAGACCGCGAGAAGTCCTTTCGTGGCTCTTCAGCCTTTCATAGTCCCTGAGGGATTGCCCGGCTGTGCAGCTCCGGAGCCAGTCGGGGGTCGTTCAAGCACCTAAAGGCCTGGGAAGGTATCACTCAGGACTGATGGGTGCTTCGAATTATCGCCGGAGGTTACTCCATCCCATTCTCTCACCCCCCCCCCTCAGTCCAAAAAAATCCCGGACCCACCACCCAGTCAGCGGGATACTGCAGCCTCCGAAGTTTCAAAGCTGCTGCAAAAAGGAGTCATCCAACCAGTCCCCGCAGACCAGATCGGATTAGGGACTTACTCAAGATTCTTTTTGGTGCCAAAAAAGACCGGGGACTTGAGGCCCATTTTGGACCTCAGCATCCTAAACCGTTCCGTCAGAAAGTCCAAGTTCCGAATGGTCACCCTACAAACCATTCTCCCATTGCTGGAGAAGGGTGTTTGGATGTGCTCCATAGATCTCAAGGACGCTTATTACCATATCATGGTACATCAAGCGTCCAGGAGACATCTGCGCTTCAGCCTAGGAGGCAGTCATTTTCAGTTCCGTGCGCTGCCCTTTGGTCTCACCACAGCCCCCAGGGTGTTCACCAAGTGTTTGGCAGTCGTGACGGCTCACCTGAGAAGTCTAGGATTCCAGGTGTTTCCGTATCTAGACGACTGGCTCCTAACTGCCACCTCCAGGCATCTACTACTGCAGAGCCTTCAAGCCACTATATCACTGGTCAGTTCCCTTGGAATCACCTTCAATTGGCCAAAGTCTGTATTGCTGCCATCTCAACGAATAAGATTCATAGGGGTAGAGATAGACTCAAACCAAATGCGGGTCTATCTACTGACAGACAGAATACAAACCATACAGACTCAAATTCGAGCCTTACTTCCCAGGTCCAAAGCTCCAGCCAGGATGGTCCTGCAGCTATTGGGATCCATGTCCACCACGGTTCTTCTAGTCCCCTTGGCAAGGTTGCACATGAGAATTCTCCAGTGGCTTCTTTCATCTCAGTGGTCCTTTCAGGAACTCCCCCTCAGTCACCTCATATGGATCACGGAATCTTGCAAACGGGACCTTCGCTGGTGGCTAGTGCCCTCCAATTTGGATCAGGGACGACCCTTTGTTCTACCTCCTCCGGCCACTTTGACCACGGACGCCTCCCAGATTGGGGCATTCCCTGGGCAGGTCAGTCCAAGGCAAATGGCACCCGGAAGAGACTTTACTTCATATCAACATCTTAGAAATGAGGGCAGTACTTCTCTCCCTTCAAGCCCTTCACGATTATCTCCCTCAAGGCGTAATTGCGGTTCACTCAGACAACATGCCAGTTGTCTGGTACCTGAACAAACAGGGAGGGACCAGATCCTACCTTCTTTGCAGAGAAGCCATGAGAGTTTGGGAATGGGCAGTCTCGACCAGACGCTTCCTAGTGGCTACTCACATACTGGGCAAGTCCAATGTGATAGCCGACAGATTGAGCAGAACCATCCTCTCTCCTCACGAATGGTCTCTGAATATGACAGTTGCAAGTCAGATTTTCAACAAATGGGGTGTTCCATGTTGCGACCTCTTCGCGACTCCTCTGAATGCGAAGTGCAAAGAATTCTTCTCCCTAACCCCGGCTCCGGGGAAGAGCACCATGGACGCACTAGTCCGTCCTTGGCCCACCGGCTTGCTTTATGCCTTCCCTCCAGTTCCTCTCCTTCCCAGGGTGATTCAAAAGGCATCTCTCTTGGGGAGCAAAATGATCTTAATTGCTCCTTACTGGCCTCGTCAAGTATGGTTTCCCTATCTTCGGAAACATGCTCTGGAAGGTCCATGGTTCCTGGATCAGATTCCAGACCTACTGGTTCATCAGTCGGGACTTTTCCACCAGTCCCTACACACCTTAAAATTGACGGCTTGGCTCCTCCTCTTCCGACTATAGTTAGGAGTCATACATTGGATCCAGATGTTGTACACATATTATCTTCGGCCCATAAGTCTGCTACAAAGAAACTGTATTCTAGCAAATGGAAAAGATTTGCTATTTGGGCTCAACTCCGGGGCCTGGACCCCATTTCTATTCCCGTGGCAGAAGTATTAAAATTTTTAACTTCTCTTTTCAATCAAGGCTCTTCAGTTTCTACCATCAAGGTACAATTGGCAGCAATTTCTAATTTTCACGAATCCATAGACCCACCCTTAATGAGCAACAGATTGTGTAAGACCTTCTTGAAAGGTGCTGCTCTATTAAGACCTCCGATTTCTCATCCTGCACCTCCATGGGATCTTGATATAGTGTTACGTGCCTTGACTTCTTCCCCCTTTGAACCGGCAGCTACATGTGATCTAAAGTTTCTATCATGGAAGACAGCTTTTCTGGTGGCTATTACTTCTGCCAGAAGAGTTTCAGAGCTTCAAGCTTTGTCAGTAAAATCCCCGTACTTGGTTTTTCACAAAGACAGAGTATCCCTCAGGCCAAATCCTTCCTTTGTCCCTAAAGTTTGTTCTAGTTTCTGCTTACAACAATCATTAGAACTTCCAGTTTTTTTCCCAAAATACTCTAACAAAGCGGAGTTCATATTCCACACACTAGATGTTTACAGGCAGTTACGTTTTTATTTAGACAGGACCAAACAAACAAGGAAAACAGATCAGTTGTTTGTATCCTTTGCAGACAATAAATTGGGCAAAGCTGTCACAAAGGTCACTATTGCCAAATGGATCAGGGACTGTATTACTCAAGCTTATTTTTATTCTAACAAAGAGCTTACCACCTCTGTCAACGCTCATTCTACAAGGGCTATGGCTACTTCGATAGCATTTCATTCTAAGCTTGCTATTAGTGACATTTGTGCTGCGGCTACATGGTCTTCCCGCACACCTTTATTTCCCACTACAAATTGGATGTGGCATCTAGAGGACGAGCTTCATTTGGTTCCACAGTGCTCAGGAGTGTTTTCCAATGAGCCTCCCGGGATTTAGGTGCTAGGGACGCTGTCCCATCAGTACGGAATGTAGGCGAGATAGGATCACATGACATCTTTTAGTTATGTACTCACCATAACTTTAGATGTTTGGGATCCATCTCGCCTACATTCCTCCCTCCTTCCCCCTTCCTTGGAGATCAGAGGATATCAGAAGGTCCGAATCCTGTTGTTTCATCTTGAAACATCTAACAATGTTATATAAACAAGTTGTGCATGTGTGCATGAATGCGGACAAACAAGATCTGGGGGATTAGTGGTGGTGCATCCTGGGATAAAGATAGCTCAGCCAATAAGAGGCCTCGCTCTATAGCATAAGCGTGCCGAGTCGGAGCCGAGGGATCGGCTCCGAACCCATCAGTACGGAATGTAGGCGAGATGGATCCCAAACATCTAAAGTTATGGTGAGTACATAACTAAAAGTTATTATTAATCCAACAAGTAATTCACAAGTAAACATTACGAAAGGTACTGCATTAAAGACTCATAATGATCGGATCTGTAGTGCAGCAGTACAGTAAATGTAGAGCACTATGCAGGGACTATAGCTAGGGGAAGAAAGCAGACTTTGTCATTCCCTTTATGTCTACTCGCATGGATAGTCCGTGCCTGTTACCCACTTTAAAACCAGCATCTAGGACAGGGGGTATTCTAAGGTGCAAGCAGCAGACGTACAGTTAAGCCATTGAATCTGCTTCAGCACGAAGTGAATGTAGAAAGTGTTAGCCGCAGAATGTAGTTAAGACAACTACAGTTATTGCACAGAGTCATGTAGCAATTCAGTATATGATTAAACTAAACAAACCAAGCACAGTTGTCCTTAATTATTCATTTACTTTACTTAATTATCCAATTATTCCCTAGTACAGTGTTGAGCTACATAGCATAAAAGCAGATAGCGCGTGGTATGCATTCAGGGCTCTATGCACATTAATGTTGGGAGCTAGCCCAGTATACTACACACATGACTGCTGAGCACAGATATTAACATTAAACTGTATTTCCTGGCCAAAAATGTGCCATGATTCACACAGAGCAGTACTTACTGAACGAGGAGAAGCAGCCTACGGCAGGACAGACCAGGGGAGGTCAGGGGAATATTTAAAAATGGCGCCACAGGTAGCAGCATCACTATAAAGACTAGGGTGGGAAGGCAGGTATGAAGAAGGGGGTGGGGAGAGATCGGAAGAGGAGAGGGTGGTAACAGGAGGGGGGGGTTCTGGGAAAGCAGGAAATGAGGAAGAGTGAGAGCCAAGAGAGAGGATGGCTATCAGGAGTCAGTCAGTGGAATGGAGTCTGGAGCAAGGTAAGTTGGAGGGATTGCAGGGGCAGATAGCAGAGGTAAGTCCACACTGTGGGTCAGGGAACAGAAGGAAAAGTAGGCTATACTGAGAGAAAGCAAGCCAGCAGAAAGAAATGTAGGATACACTTAAAGCAGGCAAGCCAGTAGAGTAGGCTTTATAATAAGGGAGCGGGTCTGATTCAGGGGGAGCACAGGTGTACTGTAAAGTTTAAGTAGAGTTTGTATGTTGGTCAATAATGCCACCTAGTGGCTAAAGTGGAGAATGGCAGCCTATGACCCAGTTCGGCCAGAAAAATGGGAATAGAATACAGGGGAGTTTGAGGGGAAAAAAAGAAGAAAATAAGGGATCACTGTAGGCAGCTTATTGGGCACGGAGGGAGTACATGCTCTACTGTACTGGGAGCACAAAATAACAGTTAAACACAGGTACATGCACTGTATAGAACTGAGACTTGAGGGAACACTTCAGGAGTCCTGGAGGTGAATTTCTTTCAGGGAGTTGTTTTTGCAGAGTGCTATAGAGGGATGAAAGCACCCAGAGATGCGGCGGTGCAGACAGACTGTATAGAACTGAGACATGAGGGAGCACTTCGGGAGTCCTGGAAGTGAATTTCTTTCAGGGTGTTGTCTTTGCACAGTGTTAGAGGAATGAAAGCCCCTGGAGATGCCATGGTGCAGACAGCGAGCGAGGAGAAGCAGCCTACGTCGGGACAGACCAGGGGAGGTCAGGGGAATATTTAAAAATGGCACCACAGGTAGCAGCGTCATTAAAAGGTGAGAGTAATTTTCACAAAATTAAATGGTTCATTTGGGTTGCCAGATGTCCCTATTTGAGCGGGACTGTCCTGGGATCAGCAGCTCAATCCCGAGTCCCGCACTGCCGGTTAAAATCCTGGCGAAACAGCATCTGCTTTGTGATTTATGATTGGCCTGTATGCCGGTATACGAGCCAATCATAAATCACTAAGCAGAGACACTGACACGTCTGTTCAGTGCGGAACAGAAGAGGCTCTGCCGTGCGAATTTTTGATTGGCTCATATACCGGCATACGAGCCAATCATAAATCGCATAGTGGACCCACTTCTGCTTGATGCGGACCTTTTTTTTGGTCTTCACTTAGAGTGAAAGACCTTTTTTATTTATTTTTTTTTCTCTAACTGGCCCTTCAGAAATCTGGCAACACTGGAACAATTATACATACTAAGCAATGCTCTAATGAATAAATGAAGGATTAAAATAAGTCACTTGATAGGAATTGTAAAGTAAATCTGTCCTAACACACAAGAATAAAGAACAGAATCATGATGGAAATTGTATGTGTAATAGGAGTACATGACAATGGAAATTTGTACTGTGATATTTTTTATTGTATTGTTATTAGGGTATGTAAATTAATGTGCAAATTAGTAATGCGATGAATTAATGCAGACTGCAATCTTTTTAAACTAGATAGAGGAATGTTAATTTATGGAGTCTGTAATGATGGAAGTCAGTATGAAACTCCACTTGTACTGCCCCAAGATAAAAGAAAGGATTCTGGGGATAAGTGTGGTGGAAACAGAATAAAGACAAAAGAAAAGCTGCTGTAATTGATACAAGGGAGATTAACTGGAAGGGGATGCCAGTTAATGCAAAAAATGTAGCCAATACTATAAGAGATGTTTCAAGCATTCCTTACTGGGAGGAATTTTAATGTGGCACAGTTTATGGTGCCTGTGTGTAGGTATTTGGGATGGGGCTTAAGGTTTGAGACTACTATCATTTGTAGAAGAAATGACAAATGTAGTAAGGGGGTGGTAGCATATATGTGGGGGCGGAAGAGCATTGAGAAGGACATGAATGAGGGGATCTCTCAGTGCCGTGTTATTGGAACTGTTGAAGTGGGAAGGGTGATGCAGCTGCCTGTTTGCTGGGATAATACACACAAAGCAGTAATGAGGAAAGGGCAGAATGTTAGCTCTGTGGAATAGAGATATAAAGCCCTGACTATGATGCAAGTAATGACAAGACTGCCTGTAGGAGTTGGCTTTGGAGGATGGGAATGATTGGCTGTTGTTGGCTTGCTCATTGAGGGTGTGACAGCAAGTTGGACCACTAGAAATTACCTAGTGGGGATTCTGTCCTGCAAAACCCATGCTGTTATGGAGCATATGCAGAAGTAGCTGATGAGAACCTGGCATGCAGAGGCACTCTTCCTGTTGGGAGATGACAATGGCAAAACCCTGAGGAGCTGCTTAGGAGAGAATGGGGTGCTCGGGGGGGGGGGTAGGTCACCCCCAGGACCAATATGCTTGGCTACGTACTACTGCCCGAGTCTCGATTGGTAATAGAGGGCTAATAGAAAGTCCTGGGCCTCTTTTCCTGGAATGAATGGGCTAATTGGGCAAAGATAGAGGAGCCATCCGGCAAAGTCTTGAGGGGAGGGATCTTCATCAGTACTCCATCTTTCTTCCCTCTCTAGGTAGACTGTTCATATCAGGATCTCTCCATGGCTCATATGCACCATTGTTGACAGTACAACCAAAGTACATTATTAACAAAGTCTGAGGTGGTTATGAACTAGACAGCCCAGGGGTTATGTAAATTAGCTGTAAGTTAAGTTGTCTCATGAAGAAGGGAGCTTGTTCAGCCATTGTGCAGAGGACTACAAGACCCAGTTTAAAATACTGCTTCTGCCTTTGGGTAGACGCTCATTAAGAAGAAGACTGTACCTTTGGAGAAATATAGAGAAAGGTCTCGAGGATAACAGCAGAAGTAGATATCAGTTACACAGGCAGGCCTTTCAATGTTTTGGGCCCAGAAGAAAGGAGACATGCAGTCACTCCCTACAGAATGATATTCTAATAATCACTCCCTCAATGAGAGTGAGGATGGCTTTATCCATCAGAGTGAATACATTCCATTCAGTGTAGGAAAATCATTTGGCTGGACAGTGATTGATGCTTTATTCATTGGACTGATTTAGGCCTCTTCTCTTTAAGAAGTCAACAAGGCTTTTTCCTTGACTCTACAGAAGTCCCACCTTGACTTCCTTCGCCAGGGTTAGGAAGCAGAAGGCTTACCTTCTTCAGGAGAAAATCCTGTTCCTGTGTCAATACCTGAGCAAGATTTCAAATCACTGCATCATTACTGTCGGAGAATTTCTCACATTCCTAGGCTACATGGTCTTCTACATGTTGATAGTCGTCTTAGTCAGAATCCATGTGATCCATGTGGAGAAGCTCCAGTGGTGTCTGAGGAACTGCTGGTACCAGTATCTTCACTCCTTACAAACCGTTGTCCCCCTCCTTCATTGCTTAAAGTAAGTGATACTGGGGGAAGTAGAGAACATACATTTCAGCAAGGGGAGTTCCTTCCCAGAAGTCCCCAGATGCTAACAGATACCTCAGACTCGGGGGGGTGAAGGTCCAGGCTGTCTTGAAGAAATGTCTCTTAAATAAACACACAAATGTAGAAGAGATGATAGCAGTACTGAGGACCATAACACATTTCAGACTCATCTGACATCCAAGGCCACTAATGATTCTGAAGGACAACCCCACACTGATGTGGTTCAGGTTCATAAGCAAGTAAGGAAGCATCTGCTCCTACCTACTCTGATAGCTATCTGTACAGGTTTGGGAATTAACACAGTAGATGGGCCTCCTGCAGTCGATTTACTTTCCAGGGCAGGACAGCAACTTAGCAGATGCCCTAAGCAGATTCTGTCTGGATCTAAATGTGAATGGATGTTAAAAATGGAGGTGTTTCTAGATCTGGTATTTAAATGGATTGTGTCAGAAGTAGATCTTTGTGCTACAGCTCAGAATAAGCAACTGAGAAAATTTTGCCCAAGTGCCGCACACATTAGGGAGTCTAGAGGATTGATGGTTCCTTCCCACGGACAGAACTGTTTCTTTATACCTTCCCTCCCTTACCTCTTATCCCAAGGGTCCTTCAGAAAATCAGGGAGTATGGGCCCAGAGTGATCTCAGTATTTCCCTGTTGGCCTAGACATTTTGAATGTGTCCAGAGAGTAACCTGTAGTGCAGACACATCAGGTGGAACTTCTAACAACTTTGGATCCATTTTACACCCCAGTCTCCAGACATTGGATCTGGCATGGTGGATGGTTTGTTGAGTGTCTCTTCCAGATACTTGTTTTCTGTGGATGTCGTACACATCCTGAAGGAGGCAGGATACCCTGCACCACAGAGTCCTACACATCAGAATAGTAACATTTCTCATACTGATGCCACAACGCAGGACAGAAGCCCTACCAAACTTGGCTATCACTGGTCCTCAGTTACCTCTCTAACCTTTTTAAATAGGGTTTGCCTTATACCTGTTTTAAAGTTCATGCATTAGCCATCTCAGCCTGTCTTCTCCAACTATCATTTAAACAATTCCTAAAAGGGGTCCATCACCTGAGGCCGTCAAGGTGCTTACTTGGAAGACTGCTCTTCTGGTAACCCTGACATCAACTAAACCTGTTTCAAAATTGCAGGCATTAAATTTGTAAAGATCAGTGTCCTTCTGTTCCTATGTTGCAGTATTCTAGGTGTGGGATTTCCTGACCTCAGGCGACTTGTATGTCGGCTCTTATACAAAAGTTTCAGCTTGGCTGCTGTAGTGTGCGTGGGACATCACATGCAGGGCCATAAACCAGGGGCCTTAAATGTGACGTTAGCAAGCACAATCCTCATAACTTTTCAGCCGCAGATGACATTCATATTGTACGATCGTCTCTTCACAGACATCACATCTTAAAGATAAGCAGCCCATTGGGTTTCAAATTTTCATATTTTTGACGATAGCTGTAGCTAACTCTTGGTTGTTGTAGCCTTTAGCTGATGTCAGGAAAAAAAGGGAAAGTGCCAGTGTGGGCGCCAGAGACCCTGTAAGGATGCCCATGACAGGTGTGTTTTTTCCCTAGGCTGGGAACACAGTCACTCCTCCTGCGCTGTTTGTCAATCGTTTGTGCCTAAGACCTTGTGCAGCGGCCTAGCAGGATTAAATCTCTATCTTGAGAACCAACACCTCAAAACAGTTAGCCCTTAGGGTGGATCCTGTATTGGAGGCCACACCTGAACCTTCGCGCAAGAAGGCCAAGGTTCCTAGGCCTTCTTCGCCTGCCGCTCCACTTCCTGATGCACCGCCAGCTGCCAATCTAGGGGTTGAGATGTGCTTGGAGGATCAATCGACTGCAGTGATGTCTTTCGTGGAAGCCGTTTCGCAGCCGACAACCAGCACATCCTTGGTGCTCACTCAGACATCGACGCCCATCGAGGTTGAGGAGGAACCATTTTTGGTGATACCGCCAGCAGGGATTCAGACCTTGGATGTGCTAATTTCCAGACCCGATGCCAGGCCTCTCGAAAACTAAACATACCTCCACTTCTTCAGATGTCACACCGGATTGGCGAGCCTTCACTTCTCTCATGCAGGCCTTCATGGCCCTTAGGCCTTCAGCCTCAGCCACCTCCATCATGCCTCTTCTGAGCCCTAGTGCTGTCTCTGCTTCTTCCCTCCCATTCATGACCTCTCAGGTCAGGGAAGAAGAACATGACTCTTCTTTCTCATCATTAGAGGAGTCCATTTCTTATGTTTCCCAGATTGTCTTCCCCCTGGAATATTACTCTCTGGATGAGGAATCTGTGGAGGGGGACTCTCCCCCTGAGGACATTACTTTTGGTAAGACCATCACCAAGATGAAGGATTACTTTAAATGGGATACTTCTCAATTGACAGAGACCCAAAAAAGGTACTTTGAACTGTTGCAAGTGGAATCATCCCCCCCTTCTGCAGTTGTTCTGCCTGCTTACTTGGATGCCTTTAACATGGCTTCCAAGGCCCCTGACTCCCAGCCCCCAGCCCCTAAGTGTCCTGACCAGTTCTATAAAGTATCAGAGGACCACAAATTCTTAGTTAAGCCACCCTTGGCTGACCCAGATGTTATTGCCACCACGGCAAATAAGCAATCTAGACTAGTTCCGTCTGCCTCCCTGCTTCCCACTGACGTAAGTACATGTATAGGATGGGGAAGAAGGTGTACACTTCTTCTACTTTGGCTTTCAGAGCCGTAAATTATCAGACCCACATGACCAAGTATGCATTAGACTTGGTCTTTCAAGCTTCCTCCATGCTGGCTTCCGTGCCTGACATTCCCAGCAAGACGGACAGCTCATCCAAACTTTCCTTGGCCCAACAGGTAGCTAGGCACTCCATCTTGTGCAGCTATGATGCTGCAGAAGCATCTGCCAGGTCTGCAGCATCTGCTTCAGCCCTCAGGAGGTACTCTCATGGCTAAGACTCCAGAACCTCCCCGACGACTTCAAGGCCAAAATTCTGGATGCCCCTCTGGACCACAGTGTGCTTTTCAGAAAACAATTTGCTGACCTTTTTAAAAATCTACAAGAAAAAAGCAAAGAACTCCAGGATAATAAGCACCTGCTGGTATCGCCCATACCCAAGTACTATAGGAACTACCTTGGTAAAGCCACCTTTGTAAGACGTACTCCACATTCATCGTCTTCCAGGTCCAGGAGAGGTGCTAGAAGACCTACTACCTCCAGATCCTCTGCTCCACCACAGCAACCCAGACAGCCCTTTTCAGGACAGAAGAGGCCCCAGTAATACGTGACTGCCTTGCCCACCTCCCCCTCTTAGCCCGCCTTTCCCACTGTCTCCCCCTTTGGCAATCCATCACCTCAGACCACTGGGTCTTAAACATAATCCAAAAAAGGTACTTCCTATCCTGGAAAGAGAAGCCACCCAGAAGAGGCATCCATTCCCTCCCCAAAAAACAGGCCCATCTCATGCCACAAGTTCTGGCAGATCTCCTAAAACTAGGCACCATAGAACCTGTTCCTCCAGGACAAGAAGGAAAAGGGTTTTACTCCCGTCTCTTCCTGATCCCCAAAAAAGGTGGCCCCTGGAGACCCATCTTATCTCTGTCCTTTCTAAACCTACATCTTCAGGTACCCTCTTTCAAAATGCTCTCTTTCCCCGCCCTGCTGCCTCTCATTCCAGTCAAAGCCTTCATGGTCACCCTAGACCTAAAGGAAGCCTACCTGCTCATACCCATCAGGAGTTCCCACAGACAATTCCTGCAGTTCTCTGGCCCCTCCTCTCATTTCCAACTTACTGCCTTGCCCTTTGGTTTATCCACAGCCCCCAGGGTCTTTACAAAGTGCCTAGCCCCAGCCATTGCCTTCTGCAGAATTTAGGGGATACAGATCTACCCTTATCTGGACGACATCCTGATTCTGGCAGAGTCCAGGGTGCTCTAGTAAAGGACCACTACTGGCAGCAATGAAAAAACATATATTTTTATCTTGCCGTGATTTACTGCACCTCCTAAAGCTGCCTGCAGCAAAATAAGTACTCATTCCTAATTTTATTTATTTTTTTACTCTTGTCTGCCCTCATGGGGGCAGACATTGTGATTCCTTTGGAAAGCTAAATCTGTCTCAATGCACCGACTGTGAGAACAAATAGCCCTACCATTTGTTGTCAGACTAGACTTCCATTCACTTAGAATGGACCACCTGAAAAAAAAAAACAATGACCTCCCAAGCCTCTGATGTGACCCAGTACTTTGTCAATATACTGTAAATACATAGATTAATACAAATATTTGTGCACATATGACACATACAAATACACATATAACATCATTAAAACAAGATAAATGCAATATAAATCATATCAATATAGTTATGATTTCTAGTTTATGACCCTGTTTGTCTATGGAAACTTCTTTTTGAATTTATGTTCAAGCAATTGTATATTTGTTGTATATCATCTTGTTTAATTGTTTCTTAATATTCTAACCACTGTATGCTGCATCAATTGTAAAACTATGATTTTACTCCTTTTATATTTTCTATGCTCTTTGTATAAAATAGCTATGTTTGTATAATTTATTTTTACTATTTTTTATAATTGTTTACTATGCATCTGGAGCTTTTCTCCCAGAGCCTCTGCTGAAAACAGTCACCTTGTGTCCGGTCGGACTAACCTGGTAAACAAATGGAAAATAAATAAAAAATAAAATATAGTAAGAAAATCAATCAATATGCCAAGAAAAATCCAAAAGGTAAGAAAGAAAAACACAAAAGGAAGGAAAATGTTTCCTTGATGCTGTCATGAAAATCCCACTCACTTATTCAGATATTATGGACAAACATATAGTCAGGCACACTGATGTCCCACTCACCAGGCTAAACAAGGAGAAGGTTACTGTCAGCTGCCTGTCAGATGCCAGGATCCGCCACATAACCCACGCACTCAGGTCACTCCACAACAAGTACAAATATGACTCTGTCATTGACTATGTTGGTGTGAATGACCTGAGATGTACCTCCCTGGACTACATGAAAAGAGACACAGAAGAGCTCTCCGATCTTGTAGCCCTGAGTAGCATTCTGTCATCACCCAGAATGATACTGCAGTACAAGGACAAAATTGACTTCAACAATTGGCTAAGCTACTGGTGCCATTCTAAGGGGATCCAGTATCTGTCTGCCTGGGACGAAATGGTCAACAGACCATGAGGCTTTGCCAGAGATGGCCTGCACCTGTCGCCCCTGGGATTCCGGATACTGGCTAAGGCTCTTGCCGTCACTATAGTGCTTTTTTAGACAAGATTCAAATGACAGATTCACCACCGTAACAGGAACAGGCAAGCAAAAACTGAGGGTAATGCTACTCAATGCTAGAAGTGTAAATCTCAAAATGCACTCACTCAAGGCACTCCTTAAAGTGGAGAACATCGATATCTATGCAGTGACTGAGACCTGGTTCAAGGCTCCAGAGATCACCCCTGCACTTCCAGGCTATAACTCATACTACACTTTTCGGCCACGTAACCTGGACCGGAACACCAGAGGCGGAGGTGTGTCCATACTCATTAAGGATATCCACACCTCCAGGCTAGTTGCTCAGCATAATGCATCCGAGGTTATCCAAGTGCAACTAACTCTGGGCAAAACTGCAATCCAAATTGTAGCTTATTACAGAACCCCCACCATGACCCAGGATTTCCACTCCTCTTTTCTTGATATACTGGAAAATATTAGGGTTTAACCAAACACCCTAATAATGGGCGATTTCAACTACCCCACCATAAACTGGGAAAACTACTCGTGTATCAACTCCTTCGCTCAACGCTTTCTGGAATTCATAAATTCCAGTGCCCTGGATCAACTTATCCACACCCCCACCAAGGGCAACAGTGTCATAGACCTAGTCATTACCAACATGAGTGACCGGTATTCCACACCTGAAGTCAACTCCTCGTTGGTCAGATCCGACCATAAGCTAATCACCCTAGATATCCACATCCCGCCCCCTCCCCTCATTAAGGAAACCATGATAAAAAATTTCTCCAAAGCCAACTTCATGCTTAAGACAGAAGTGGCGAACTTCATGACACTCATGCAGATGGACAATACAGTTACAACTGCTGAATCCTACACAAATGCACTCTATAAGCACTTACACGAGTGCATGGATCGTGCTATCCCAAACAGAACCAAGAAGCTATCCTCCAAAAAAAGGAAGCCAGTCTGGTGGTCCCCTGCCATAAACGAACTGTACAACAGAAGGAAGAAATGGTTGCAAAAGAGAGTAAAATCCCATGAGTGGTGGAGCTCCCTGGTCAGCCTCAGTAAGAAGCTGATAACCCTTATAAGAGCCTCCAAAGCTAGCTACGAAAACAAAATCACTACTGATTCTAAGGATAACCACAAAGCTTTCTATAGCTATGTCAAGAATTTCAATGGCAACACCCAGATCTGCTCTGAGTTACAGCACAACGGCATGAAAATTACAGAACCAACTGATATTGCCAACATCCTGGCAGATAGGTTTAGTGCTAACTTTACCCCCCTCTCACCCCCTAAAGGGCCCATATCTATACAGGAAGAATGCAGAGTCCCTGTAGTCACAACTACACAGGTAAAAGCTACACTCCCTAAAGCCAAAAGCACAGCATCCATGGGACTGGACAACATCCCAGGTTGTGTTTTACATGAACTTCAGAACGAACTGGCTCCCCACCTAAGCACCGTGCTCAATCATAGCCTCACATCAGGCTTTGTGCTCACGGAATGGTGCACAGCAACAGTTATCCCACTCCCCAAAGGGGGAGCCACCACTGATCCCGGGAACTATCGCCTTATTAGCCTGACAAGCCTGGTCTGCAAAGCCATGGTACCTATCATCATGGAACTCATAAACAAAGACATTGGTAACCTCCAAACTCTGGACCCCACCCAGTTCGGGTTTGTGAAAAGCAGATCATGCCTCCTGAACCTAATCGATTTCTTTGAGGCAATCACCAAAGCTGTAGTTGAGGGTAAGGTGGTTCACACAGCCTATTTTGACCTTGCCAAGGCTTTCGATACCATCCCCCATTCTGGATGTATAGCTAAACTCACTAAACTAGGTATAAATCCCTACGTCACAAGATGGGTTGCCAACTGGCTCACTGACAGAACCCACACTGTAAAAGTTGCAGACTCCAAATCTGACTTCAGCCCAGTGACAAGTGGAGTACCACAGGGTTCAGTCCTGGGACCTCTCCTGTTTGTTATCTACTTCTCTGAAGTACAGGCTGACACAGAAGGCCTCTGGCTAATGAAGTTCGCAGATGACTACAAACTAGGAGCCATAGTCGAGTCCCCAAATGATGTGGACATCCTACAGAAGGGCCTCACTGAGACAGATGCCTGGTGTCAGAGCCATGGCCTCAAGCTCAATGCCAAAATGTGCATTGTCATCCCCTTTGGCAAAAACTCTGTACCCATGAGCTACCACACAGGCAGCAATCTATTTAACACTGAATGTATGATAAGAGATCTTGGGACCCAGGTGGACAGTAGTCTCTCCTTTGATAATCACATTGCCACAGTAGTCAGGAAGTCCTTCTACGTGGCACACCTCATCACAAAAGGGTTCACATCCAGGAAAAAAAGAGGTCACATTCCCCCTCTACTCGACACTCATTAGACCTATTATAGAGTACAAATCCCCTTTTGGAATGTACCTCACAAGACATCTGTAGCAGCTGGAAAGGCCACAGAAGTACCTCACAAAGAGGATTACTGGCCTCAAACAGATGCCCTACACTGACCATCTCAAAAAACTCCAGCTTTACTCCTTAGCATATCGCCTACTCTGAGGTGATCTCTGCCTAACATATAAAGCTATGTCAAACCCAGAGCTGTTGGACATGCTACACCTAAAGAAATCGCAATCCCTCCGAGCTACATGTTCTAGGGACCTAAACCTTGTCACCACAATAAACAGGACATGCTGGAGGGATAGATTCCTGTCACAGAGACTTCCCATACTCTGGAACAAGCTACCCATCTATGTCAAGCAAAGTTCCTCATTAGCACTCTTCAAGAAAAATCTTTGAGTGGATGGGAAATAGGAAATATACCCCGGGAATCGCTTCTGTGGCTCTAGTCGACTGTGGCACAGGAAAATAACTTTCTTGGGTGGCATAAGCCAGGGAACCTTGTTGGCTAGGCTTACTTAGGCCCTTGGGCCGATAGCCTAGTACCTACCTATGAACCTGTTATTAGACTGAAATGTGCTGACATTATAAGGGTGACAGTTCATTATTTACTTATAAAGCAAATGTCAGAGTGGAAAAGTTCAAATAGTGGATAAAGAGGAGGAGGGGAAGAGAAGAAAGAGTGAGAAAAAGTATTTGTTAGAAGTAATAATTAGGGTAGATATGGGAGGCAGGCGAAAAAATGAGTAAAAATAACATTACAAGTAAGAGAAACGAAACCGAGGAAAAGAATAAATAACATGGACAACAAGATTTACTGTGTGTGTGTGTGTGTGTGTGTGTGTGTGTGTGTGTGTGTGTGTGTGTGTGGTGTAAAAGAACTGTAAAAGTAACAATACAAGTAAGAGAAACGAAACCAAGGAAAAGAAGAAATAACACGGACAACAAGATTTAGTGTGTGTGTGTGTGTGTGTGTGTGTGTGTGTGTGTGTGTGTGTGTGTGTGTGTGTGTGTGTGTGTGTGTGGTGTAAAAGAACTGTAAAAGTAACAATACAAGTAAATGAAACGAAACCAAGGAAAAGAAGAAATAACACGGACAACAAGATTTAGTGTGTGTGTGTGTGTGTGTGTGTGTGTGTGTGTGTGTGTGTGTGTGTCTGTGCGCGCGCGCGTGTGTGTGTGATGTAAAAGAACTATAAAGCAAATCTGCACTGCTGCGGGGGACACTTGTGCAAGTGCAGTGGACTGGCTCCAGTAGGAAGGGATGGCAGCATCCCTCTCAACATCATAGAACAAGAAATCTGGACAAGGCCATAAGTAATAGGGAACAAAGGCCCAAAAATTGGGAAAATGTATAAATATTGCACTTACAAACTTAGAAAGTTGACAAACAGGTTTTGCATTAGAGTGAAATTTCTTAAGGATATGAAGTCTGAAAATCAAATGCCTGTCAATTTTCTGACTTCATTGTCCAATGATTTGCCAGTGATTTGACAGAAAACTGCAATTTTATGAAAAACAGACAAGAAATCTGGACTTTTTGCAAACGTCTGTACTGTTGAGAGATATGGATGGGAACCAACACCCAATCAATCATTTTCATTTGTTTGCCAAAGCCATTACAGCAATGTTTTGCAGAGAGGTGGGAAAAGCCTTACATTTGACTGGTATGTTTATTTATTTATTTTATTTTACATTTGTTGACCGGGAGAGTCCAACTGGATTACAAGTCCATTTTCAGTGGAGGCCCGGGGAGAAAAGCTCCAAGAGAACAATTTTTTTTTACAAAACATAGTTTTAAGGACAGACTTTTGAAATATAATTTCCATAGAAGAGACTGTGACATACATATTAACTAACAGATAGGATACATTAATTCTCTTCAATATAATGTAAAATTGTAGAAGATATTCCTAAGTTTAGGATTCCTGTGATAGATGTACTATCAGAGTAAAAGCAGAGAGATAAGGCTCCGAGAGAGCAGATGATGCTCGCTATAGTTGAGAAGGATAACAAATTGATTCACTATATGTCTTCACCTGGTTTTAGTTGCTTATGGAGAGCTCAGTATTGCTGGGGTAGTTTTCCCTAACTCCTGGAGAGATGGGATGAGCAGTAGATTAACAGTCCTAAGTGGGCACAGTACTATGGTTGGCTTAGCAGAGTTAGTTAAGTTAGGTAAAGTGTTCTAATGAGGCATTAGCCGGGGGGCGTACAGGAGCACAGTTGATTATTCAAAAAGTGAGTTTTAACAAGTTTCTTGAACTGTGATGGGGATTTGTTGTCAGTTATGTGGGCAGGAAGGGAGTTCCAGGTTTTTGTTATACAGTGGCTGTAGACAGACTTACCATCTTCATTGTTATATTTGGTTACTTTGAGGAGGTGTTGTGTGCTAGACATCAGGGGCCTGCCGGTTGTATAGGGTTGCAAAAGATTTTGTAGAGCTGGGGTGTTTTCAGAGTTCTGTATTATTTTGTGGGCTAGTGATAGTTGATTGAGTTGTAGTAGTAGTGGTAGTTCTAGCTAATTGAGTTTTTTTAGGCATTCACAGTGATGTGTTCTGATGGGAGAGGTTGTAGCGAATTTGGCTATCTTAGTATAACAGTTATCAAGTTTGTTTAGGTCAGATTTGTAGAGATTTGTAAGCACGGGGGAGGCATAAAGTAGGGTGGATAGTAGGTGAGCCCTTGCTATTGTTGTTTTGGAGCAGTCAGTTTGGAATTTTTTATGGTGATACAGCAGGCCAAGTTATTTTATGTACTTGTTTTATAGTTATAGAAATATGTAGGTCACATCTAAGCTGATTATCTATGTCAACCCCTAATAGTTTGGTATGATTTGTGGGGGTGATTGTGGTCTTGTTAAAGGAGGAGATAAAGAAAGACTCAGTGGGAGGTGTGGCTCTGTGGGAGCTAAAGAGTACTAGCTTTGTTTTACTTGGGTTCAGAATGAGCCTTTGGTTTGTAATCCAAGTTTCTGCTAGGGAAAAGCATTCTTGTGTTAGGGAGTGAATGATGTCAGTTGATTTGGCTGCACATATTATGGTGGTCTCATCTGCATATTGCACTATTCAGGCTTTAGGAATACTGTTTGGGAGCGGATTGGTGAAGAGGGTAAAAAGAAGTGGCCCCAGGATGGAGCCTTGGGATACTCCTAGGGAGACTGGTAGGGAGGATGAGAGTTGGTTTTGCCACATAACAGCTTGTTTCCTTCCCTCTAGGTAGTTTTTGAACCAGGAGATGGCAGGGGTGGTAAGGTTTAGAGTTGCTAGTGAAAGAAGGAGTTTTTTGTGGTTTTATCAAATGCTTTGGACAAGTCAAGGAAGGTGGCAGGTACAAGGAGTCCATTGTTTCTGTGAGTACTGACAGTGTTGGTGAATTCTGTTAGCGTGGTGGAGGTGCTATGGAAGGGTCTAAAGCCATGTTGTGTTGCTATTAGATTATTTTCTTGGAGATATTTCATTAGTTGCTTGTGTATTACCCTCTCTAAAATTTTAGATAAAAGAGGTAGTATGGCTATAGGGCGGTAGTTATTGAGTTCCAGGGAGGTTCCCCCTTTATGTAGAGGGATGATATGTGATATTTTCCATAGCTTGGGTACTATACACTTGAAGATGGATCTGTTAATTAGGATGGAGACAGGAAAGGATATGGCTTCTGCAGACAGGGGGAGGTTATCAGCGGGTAATTTATCTGCAGCTAGAGACATTGTTCTGAGCTTGCGGAGTAGTTTTTCAATGGATTTGGTTGGTTCTGGGTGGAAGCTGAACTTGGGGCAATTGTTAGTTGGGGTGGGGATGGATTTGCAGGGGTGGGGATATTGTCATAGGGTTGGTTGTTTGCAAGGGTCTGGATGGTTTCTGTAAAGTATTTATTAAACTGTATAAAAGCACACCAGCAGTCCACGGCAGGGATAAGCTAAACAATGTAATGAATTAAATAAAAATAAAGCAAAACTGGTGCAGAGATAAGCGCTTTCGCATGTAGCTTCTTCAGTTCTAATAAACAACTGAAAACACTTGGTGTTTAAATACCAGCTCATCATACAGTGTATCCAATCATATGCTGTGCATCATTAGGTTACTTTATTAAATTGAGTGGGGATGTCTTCTTGATATCTATTTTTGGGGTTGGTGTAGTTGTTTTACCTGGTTGTAGAATAGAGTTAATTGCTGCCCAGAATTTTTGTGGGTTGTTCCAGTGCTTATTATGTAACTTTTGGTAGTAAGATGTTTTGTCTGTTTTGGTGAGTTTTTTGGCTTTGTTAGTAGTTCAACATATATTTGTTTGTTCAGTTGGGATTTACTGTTGAGGTAGTTGGTTCAGGCCTTGTTTCTTTTTTTGAGGAGGGATTTTGTGTCTGGGGTTAACCAGGGGGCATATTTAGTTTTAATTCTTGTTGTTCTGGAGGGGGCATGATGGTTAAGGGTGTTTAAGAAGGTAGTATTGAAATATAGTACAGCTTCATCAAGAGGTAGGTTTTTTAGGGGGGTCCAGTTGCACATTTTTAGGTTATTTATAAAGTAGGAGCGGTTAAAGTGTTTTTTTGTTTCTAATTAGACGAGTAGATATTTGGGTCAGTTGTGGTGATTTTGATCTGAGAAAGAATGTGGCTTGGTGGTCACTCACAGTGTCTGGTAGACACCCTGCTAGGGATATCAGTGATGGGTGGTATATGAGTATCCAATCTAGAGTGGATTGGTGTTTGTTTCTCTTGTCTGTTCTTGTGGGGGAAGTGATGAGTTGGGTTAGGCCATGTAGGTTAATATGGGAGAGTGGGTTATGACTAGAACAGTTTTGCCAGTCAGTATTAAGGTCTCCTAATACTATGCTTTCCTGGGGGAGGGAGTTAGATATCCATTCTAGGAGTTTTTCTGTAATGGGGATATTGTTGCATGGGGGGATGTAGCATCCTATGATGTTGATGTGTTTACCATCGTTAAGTTTTAGTTTTGTTAGAGTAAGTTCAACTTTATGAGGTCTGGGGTTGTTATGTCTACTTTCTCAAGGATGAGGTGAGATTTATAAACTATAGCAACCCCCCCCCCCCTTTTTACCTATTCTGTCACTACGAGTTATATTGTAACCTGGTGGAGTGATTTCATTGTTGTGGTTGCCTGGTTTAAGCCAAGTCTCTGTTAGTATGACTATCTCAGTTTGATAAAAGGAGAGTAGTGCATGAAGGTCGTGGACTTTGTTTAGTATACTTCTGACATTTTAATTTAAAATGAGGAGCGTGGATTTGTCTTGGTGGAGTAGGGTATCATTCAGGTTGAGGGTTGGGGCTCCTAGATTTTGTAGGCCTGTGTTTGGGTGTATATCACCGCAGCTAATGAGTTGGGTTCTGAGGTAAAAATAAGAGTTTGAGTAGTTTGTTTAGAGTCCTAAAGTTCTTTATAGTTGTTTGGGACTGGTAGTGTGATGGCTGTAACCTGTGTGCATAGTGGTGAATAAAGAAGGTTTGGTAGTGATATCGGACTAGTTGAGTAAAAGGGTTTGTTTGTTTCGGCTTTTCCCGGTTAGGGGTCGCCACAGCGGAACTCCGGTCCACTAATGATTGGTATGTTGTAATAATGTTAGTGGAAGTAGTTTTTCTTGGTATGGGGATAAAATTAAGTTGTTTTTGGTGGTTGGTGATAGAAGTTAGCAGTGGAAGGGTGGATACACCTAGGAGCAATAGTAAGAGGTTTGGGTAGTTTGGGCATGGTTTGGTTGGGTTTGGTCATGAGTGAGAGATCTGCTTGGGATGGGGTGGGTGTGGTGGATGATGAGAGGTGTTTTTTGTGATTGTAAGGTAGTTAGATGGAAGACTGTGCGTCGTGAGTGACAGATCTGCTTGGGATGGGGTGGGTGTGGTGGATGATGAGAGGTGTTGTTTGTGATTGTAAGGTAGTTAGATGGAAGACTGTGCGTCGTGAGTGAGAGATCTGCTTGGGATGGGGTGGGTGTGGTGGATGATGAGAGGTGTTGTTTGTGATTGTAAGGTAGTTAGATGGAAGACTGTGCGTCGTGAGTGAGAGATCTGCTTGGGATGGGGTGGGTGTGGTGGATGATGAGAGGTGTTGTTTGTGATTGTAAGGTAGTTAGATGGAAGGCTGTGCGTCAGGAGTGAGAGATCTGCTTGGGATGGGGTGGGTGCTGGATGATGAGAGGTGTTGTTTGTGATTGTAAGGTAGTTAGATGGAAGATCTGGCCGTGGAGTGAGAGATCTGCTTGGGATGGGGTGGGTGTGGCGGATGATGAGAGGTGTTGTTTGTGATTGTAAGGTAGTTAGATGGAAGACTGTGCTCAGTGACAGATCTGCTTGGGATGGGGTGGGTGTGGTGGATGATGAGAGGTGTTGTTTGTGATTGTAAGGTAGTTAGATGGAAGACTGTGTGTCGTGAGTGAGAGATCTGCTTGGGATGGGGTGGGTGTGGTGGATGATGAGAGGTGCTGTTTGTGATTGTAAGGTAGTTAGATGGAAGACTGTGTGTCGTGAGAGATCTGCTTGGGATGGGGTGGGTGTGGTGGATGATGAGAGGTGTTGTTTGTGATTGTAAGGTAGTTAGATGGAAGACTGTGTTGAGTGAGAGATCTGCTTGGGATGGGTGGGTGTGGTGGATGATGAGAGGTGCTGTTTGTGATTGTAAGGTAGTTAGATGGAAGACTGTGTGTCGTGAGTGAGAGATCTGCTTGGGATGGGGTGGGTGTGGTGGATGATGAGAGGTGTTGTTTGTGATTGTAAGGTAGTTAGATGGAAGACTGTGCGTGAGTGAGAGATCTGCTTGGGATGGGGTGGGTGTGGTGGATGATGAGAGGTGTTGTTTGTGATTGTAAGGTAGTTAGATGGAAGACTGTGTGTCGTGAGTGAGAGATCTGCTTGGGATGGGGTGGGTGTGGTGGATGATGAGAGGTGTTGTTTGTGATTGTAAGGTAGTTAGATGGAAGACTGTGCGGAGTGAGAGATCTGCTTGGGATGGGGTGGGTGCGGTGGATGATGAGAGGTGCTGTTTGTGATTGTAAGGTAGTTAGATGGAAGACTGTGTCGTGGAGTGAGAGATCTGCTTGGGATGGGGTGGGTGCGGTGGATGATGAGAGGTGTTGTTTGTGATTGTAAGGTAGTTAGATGGAAGACTGTGTGTCGTGAGTGAGAGATCTGCTTGGGATGGGGTGGGTGTGGTGGATGATGAGAGGTGTTTGTGATTGTAAGGTAGTTAGATGGAAGACTGTGCGGCGGACTGTGCTGCCGTGAGAGATCTGCTTGGGATGGGGTGGGTGTGGCGGATGATGAGAGGTGTTGTTTGTGATTGTAAGGTAGTTAGATGGAAGACTGTGTCGTGGAGTGAGAGATCTGCTTGGGATGGGGTGGGGTGGATGATGAGAGGTGTTGTTTGTGATTGTAAGGTAGTTAGATGGAAGACTGTGTGTCGTGAGTGAGAGATCTGCTTGGGATGGGGTGGGTGTGGTGGATGATGAGAGGTGTTGTTTGTGATTGTAAGGTAGTTAGATGGAAGACTGTGCTTTACAGGATGTGGAATAGTGGAAGAGAAGGAAATGGGTACAGGGGTGGGGCAGATTCAGTGATTGGTGGTTAGCATGATGGGCGTGGCTAAGTTCAGTTGAAATGTAGCACTAGTGGGGGCAGGTGGGAATAGGAAGCAGGGAGGGGAGCGGAGTGAGCCCGAGTGCAGCTGGGCTAAAACTAACTCCAGTTATATCCCTGGGCTTACTTATTTCTTTTCTTTGTACACCAAATGTATCTTTCCACTTGTTTCTGTTTACACCAAATGTGTCTGTTTGGCTGTATTGTACTAGTTTAATTTACTTATACTGATGCAGTCACATTGAAAAGGGTCTGGGGAAGCTTCCTTACCACAAGCAGGCCAAAAGATAACTTTCAAAATGGTGCCACTCAAAGAGACCCACTAATATAGACTAGTTAATGTGCATGGGGGAGGAGGGAGTTAGAGGAGGGAGATACAAAATGGGGGAAGGTATAACCAGAAAAAGCAGGTAGAGATCTGGCCTGCCCCTCACAGAAGACTGCAAAGAAAAGCAATCAGCATAAGAAGTGGAAGCCTTGGAGCTGTAATTTAAGTGTAAGCAAGGAAGAGGTAGAAGGAGGAAATTAGGAGTGTAAGCAGTTAGTTGCAGAAACACTACTTTATGGCCTTGGTGTGTAAGTAATACAAAGGAAGGTAAATTTGTCTGGGGGAAAAATACACCAAGTAAATGGTACTTGCCTTACTTTACAAGTATTCAGTGTGGAGGCAGATCTATTTGGGACAAGATACAGCAAGTATGTTGTTAAGTTATGCAACCCAGTGGCAATAGACAAAGCTATAGTTGCCGGGGGGGGGCGCCCTTGCAGGTGTGCACTCCGGCCAAAGCAATGTTTAAAAAATAACTAGTAAAAGTAACAAATGTGCTGTAAAAGGAAATATAAATAACCAGTCACAATGTTTAAATCATAACTCTTAAGGACCACATCTGCTAATAACAAGAACTGTAAATATCCAGCCACCTATGCAGACTTGTGTGGTAGGTATCCTTATTAAAATGTGTTATTCTTGGCTTGCAATAATTGTAGGGAGAAACCAGACTGTAGCAGTGGTTTTATCTGGCAATGTTGTAGTTGCTGGGGGGGGGGAACCCGAGCTGCGATGATGTAGGTAGACCAAGTGTGCTATGCAGACTTGTCTGGTAGGTATACCTATTAAAAAGTGTTATTCTTGGCTTGCAATAATTGTAGGGAGAAACCAGACTGTAGCAGTGGTTTTATCTGGCAATGTTGTAGTTGCTGGGGGGGGGCCCGAGCTGCGATGATGTAGGTAGACCAAGTGTGCTATGCAGACTTGTCTGGTAGGTATACTTATTAAAAAGTGTTATTCTTGGCTTGCAATAACTATAGGGAGAAACCGAACCATAGCAGTGGTTTTACCTGGCAATGTTGGAGTTGCTGGGGTGGGGGTGGGGGAACCCAAGCTGCGATGATGCAGGTTGACCAAGTGTGCTATGCAGACTTGTCTAGTAGGTATCCTTATTAAAAAGTGTTATTCTTGGCTTGCAATAACTGTAGAAAGAAGCCGGACCGCAGCAGTGATTTTATCTGGCAATGTTGCAGTTGCTGGGGGTGGGACGGGACCCGAGCTGCGATGATGCAGGTAGACCAAGTGTGCTATGCAGATTTGTCTGGTAGGTATCCTTATTAAAAAGTGTTATTCTTGGCTTGCAATAATTGTAGGGAGAAACCGGACCGTAGTCCGATCTGGCAATGTTGCAGTTGCTGGTGGAACCCGAACTGCGATGATGCAGGTAGACCAAGTGTGCTATGCAGACTTGTCTGGTAGGTATCCTTATTAAAAAGTGTTATTCTTGGCTTGCAATAATTGTAGGGAGAAACCGGACCGTAGCAATGGTTTTATCTGGCAATGTTGCAGTTGCTGGGGGGGGACCGGAGCTGTAATGATGCAGGTAGACCAAGTGTGCTATGCAGACTTGTCTGGTAGGTATACAAGTGTTATTCTTGGCTTGCAATAACTGTAGGGAGAAACCAGACCGTAGCAGTTGTGTGGGTGTGGGTAGCTGTGTTTGTGGAAGGTGGAGGTCTGCCTCTGTAAGTGTGGTGCGAATGTTATGCATTATGAAATGGAGAGATTAAGAGTAAAATTGTGCTGCAATTTCATCACTGCTTGATTCAGACATGTAGATACCCCTGTGTTTGTCAGTACTATGTTTGAGTGCATTGTTTTGGAGTGTGGTGTCACTGCTACATCAGCTAGTACTCTTTCAATACAAGTATCTGCTTTGGAAGTTTTCTCCAGGAGTCTGTTGCTGAGAGGATGAGAAACATGCTACAAGTATACAACTAAGACAAACTGCATAAAGCAATAGTAAGAAAAAGTAATAGTTTACATCAGAGGCTTGGGAGGTCATTGTTAAGAAACTGAGAACTGTTGTAAAATATATCATTAAATATCAAAAGTTCAGGTTATACTATAAGAGAATAACTATGTAAAGATAACCTTGTCAGCAGCCAAAATGCATTACAAGTTGAATATTTTACTGTGCACATTTTAAAAAATGGATAGACTGGTCTAAACTCTGGACTGATGCGTTTGCTTTTTTTTTTTTTTTTTATTATTCCTGGGAAATGCTTTTCAGAACAGATTTAGTGTCACATCAGGCTATTTTTTGATGTCTATTGTCATGCAAAGCTGACTAAATAGTTGAATCTAGCAAAGCTGGAAATGTGAGACTGTAGCCCACTGAAGGAGGGGAGATGGGAGGAGTATCCTGGCCAGGAATTGAAACTTGCAAAACTGCTCCTTGTGAAAAGTCTTTTTTATCTCAGTAATTTGTTGACACTTTTGCAAGTTTCTTTCAGAGAATGTGTAGTACATCAGTAGGAACAGCATTTGTAAAACTCAGAGCATACCAGTCAATGACACATGAGCTGCAGACTCTCAAACTTGGCAGTTTTTTTCAGGTGTTCCATTCTAAGTGAATGGAAGTCTAGTCTGACAACAAATGGTAGGGCTATTTGTTCTCACAGTCTGTGCATTATGGGACAGATTTAGCTTTCCAAAGGAATCACGATGTCTGCCCCCATGAGAGCAGACAAGAGTAAAAACAAAATAAAATTAGGAATGAGTACTTATTTTGCTGCAGGCAGTTTTGGGAGGTGTAGTAAATCATGTCAAGATAAAAAATATATGTTTTCTTCATCATTTGCCCGTAGTGGTCCTTTAAATTTTTTATTTATTTTTATTTTTTATTTTACATTTGTTGACCGGGCTAGTCTAGCTGGATATATGTCCATTTTCAGTAGAGGCCCGGGGAGAAAAGCTCCACACAAAACATAAAAGAACAGACTTGTTAATAAAAACATACAATAAAATAGAAATAAACATCAACTTGTTAATAAAATCAACATACATTATGGAACTCAAACAGTTAGAGATCATACATAAGTTCGATCAGTTTCAAAACAATTTCACCATGTCCCTTCTGCAGAACCTAGGATTCACCATCAACCTTCACAAATCCTCTCTGATCCCAAGCCAGGACAAGATTTTCCTTGGCTGCAGAATCAGAACAGACTCAATGAAGGCCTTTCTACCTCAGGACAAGGTTCTCTCTTTAACTTCCCACTTCCAGGTAGCTCTACTGTCCCAAAAGGTGACGGCAACGCATTTTCTTCATCTCCTGGGTTTAATGACAGCAACCATCCCCATGCTACCACTGGCAGGAATGCACATGCGCAAGCTGCAGTGGTTCCTGAAGAACACCTGTTCCCAGCACCTACATCCCATAGAGCAGCCCATCCTCCTCCTTCCCTGTCTGAAAACAGAAATCAACTGGTGGAGCCAGCAAGTGCAGTTGAACCCCGGGCTCCCACTACAGCCCCCCACCACAACCCAAGTTATGCATACAGAAGCCTCAGATTCAGGTTGGGGAGCAACTCTGGCCTCTTACAAGATTCAAGAAAAATGGCCGCTCTCTCTTCAGGCCAAACACATCAACATCAGGGAAATGACAGCAGTTTTCTTAGCTCTAAAGACCTTCTCCCCTCTTCTGGTTCCAGGGGTGCTCCAGATTGTCACGACAACACCATGGTGATATGGTACCTCAACAAGCAGGGAGGAACAAAGGCCTACCAGCTGTGCAGTCTATCCCTTCTGATATGGGACTTAGCCTCCCGGCTCAACTTAGTCCTGCAGGTGGTCTACATCCCCTCACAAGACAACCACCAAGCAGATCTCTTGAGCAGAACCTCCTTGCCTCAGCACGAATAGATGCTGAACGTGGAGGTCTTCTTAGACATAGTCCACCGGTGGGGTGCTCCACAAATAGACCTGTTTGCCTCCCCCCAGAACAGGCAACTGCTGACCTTCTGCTCAAAAACCCACTCCTTTCTAGCATGAAGAGTGGACAGTTTCAGCATCTCTTGGGAGGGGAAGTTCCTTTATGCCTTTCCCCCATTCCTACTGATTCAGAAAGTCCTCCTGAAAATTCAGAAGGACAAACCAAAAATCTTGTTAGTGACTCCCTACTGGCCAAGGCAGCACTGATTCCCCCTACTTCACAAACTAGCCAAGGGCAGTCACTTCAAGTTACCTTACAAGGTGGACCTACTGTCACAAGACAAAGGAACTCTCCTACACCCATAGGCAAAGATGTTGTCTCTGACTTTGTGGGTGATAAACTTTTGATCCCTTTCAGACACCACCACTCTGAGTACGTGCTTTCTGTCCTAAGGGAGGCAAGGAAACCTACCACCAGAAAGTCTTACCTGGCTAAATGGAAAAGATTTGCAAAATGGTGTCTGCAAAAGGGGAGGGACCCCCAGGGACCCCCCCCCAGCTCCACAGGGTTCCCCTGGTTCTAAACTGTTCGTGTCAATTGATAAAAAGTGACCTTTCTTATTCTTCTGTAAAAGTACACCTCTTGGCCATTTCAGCCTGCCTGCCCCTGGAACCCCCCCTTGCTGTCCAGGCTCAACGCAAAGCTCTTCCTTTAAAGGGTCTTGCACATGAGACCACCTAGCAAACCTATCCCTCCGCCTTGGGACCTTAACTATATCTTAGAGAAATTAACCCAGCATCCCTTTGAACATGCCGGGCCTTCCTCCTTGCAGATGTGTACATGGAAGACAGTACTTCTGGTGGCTATCACTTCAGCCAGAAGAGTGTCAGAATTGCAGGCTTTAATGGCCTGTCCTCCTTACACCATCTTCCACAAAGACAGGGTGTCCCTGCGAACCAACCCCTCCTATATGTCTAAGATGGTCAATGATGTCTCTCTTAACCAATCCATTCATCTGCCCACCTTTTTCCCCACGCCCACTAATGAAGGGGAGAGGATATTGCACTCCCTAGATGTGCACAGACAACTTAGATTTTACCTGGACAAGACCAAGGACATCAGAAAGACTAACCAGCTTTTTGTCTCCTTCCACCCCAGACCCCTGGGCAAGGCAGTCTCCAAACAAACCATTGCATGCTGGATAAGGAAAGCTATTTACTTCTGCTACTCTCACCACAGAAAAGACCCCCTTAGGGGAATCAAGGCCCATTCCACTAGAACTCTGGCCACCTCATGGGCCTTCATGAAAGGCCTAGACATGGCATCCATTTTGGAAGCAGCTACCTGGGCCACCATCCACACCTTCACCAAGCATTACAAATTGGACGAAGTTTCCAGAGCTAGGACAGGATTCGCCAGGGCAATCCTGCAGGGTCCTGTAGAACCATCTGCATCTACCACCAACCCATCATCATCTTAAGCTGTGGTACACTCCCACCCCTAGAATACTGCAACATAGGAATAGAAGGAGCTAGAATAGTTGTGTGAAATCTTACCATAACCATAAATGTCCTTCCCTCCCATTTTGAAGTATTCCTTCCCACCCACCAGCCCCCCAGGTCTTATACCTTTCCTGTACTACCTACATTTCAGTAGGTCTCCAAGTCACACACCTGCAAACAACTGGCATACCTCCTGCTGGGCTTTATTCACTGCCTGTTGGCCTTCAAGGTCTGAGGATTGTGCATGCTAACATCACATTTAAGGCCCCTGGTTTATGGCCCTGCATGTGACGTCCCATGCACAGTACAACAGCCAAGCTGAAGCTTTTGTATAAGAGCCGATATATGAGTCACCTGAGGGCAGGAAATCCCACACCTAGAATACTGCAGCATTGAAGAGAAGGACATCTATGGTTATGGTAAGATTTCACACAACTATTCTTTTCTTGATCTTTAACAATGATAGGGTCACTCTTTGCACCACCTCCACTTTTATGTCCATATTTGTCACTGAACTAACCCTGTGTCAAGCCGTGAACCTTCAGTGCTCTGTCCATGTCCACAAAATAAGGCTGAGAGAATACTTCATACCCTTGATGTGCATAAGCTCAGATTTTACTTGAGAGAACAGAAGTACACAGGAAATCAGATAAGCTTTTTTCACCTTTGCAAAAGAGAAAGAGGTGAAACTTGTTAACAAGTAAGGCGTCTGCAACCAGATTGATTGCTCATTGTATTAATTTTGCTATTTGTACAAAGGAAAACCAGCACCTAGCAAATTCAGTTCCCACTCTACCAGAGCTGCAGCTGCCACCACAGCTTTTCTTAATGGGGTCTGCACAAGCCATACTTGAGGCAGTAACATGGTCGTCTGTCCACGCATTTGCCAAAAATTACAACATAGGGACTATGTGTAGGGCAAGTATAGGATTTGTATCTGCTGTTCTCCAGGGTTTGCTTTCCTCTGAAAAGCCATTGATCATCCTTTCATCTCCCAGCTCTGGGAATCTTCTCAAAAAAGTTATTACTGCAAATGTGAACTACTAAGAACATGGTACAGTTGCGTTAAGTACCTACCATAAATATAGACATTTGAGTAGATTCACTGCTGCAGTACCAGTTTGGGATGAGTGCCCTTCCTTCCTAGTCCCTTACCCTCCCCCAGATAAGTCTCTTGTCCAATCCCTCCCTGTCACAGATGAGGGCAGGTCATGATATGTTACTAGGAGAGTGTACTGTTGGACCAGGGAAGAAAGATCTGAAGGTGGCCCTGGTTAACTACGCTTTATACTAGCAATGCCCTTACATCAGAAATCGAGGCTGCGGTGGAAGGTAAGATCCTTGGTATTCGGGTTGACCTCTGTCTTCTGCAGAAGTCATTACTGCAACAGTGAATGTACTCAAACATCTACACTTATTGTTATTGCTGCTTTAGAACTGACTCCACAGTCACATAAAACAAAGTTCATTCCTGTCCATATTCAAGCGCAGCTTGGCTCTGTGGATGGGAAATGGAAAATTTACCCCATAACTGCCCCCTGTACTGTTACAGGACAGAGGCAGCTCCAAAATAGTTTATGCTATACATGGGTCCCCTCAAGTTATTTATGGTATGATCCTAGCTATTTTTTATTAGCAATAGTATATAATTATCAACCATGAGATGGGTAAGGCCAGTCTATAACCAAATGAGATTAATTCGAGCACCAAAAGGGAAACTGACTAGGCTTAAAATGGCCCACAAGGGCACCTGGCCTAGTACTTAACTGTGAACCTGTGGTAAGTATCTTACACAACTGTATTTTTTTCTGTAAATGCGGACTTAAAGAATAGATTTGATGTTGTCTTTTCCATCTGGATTCAACCTCTGGGTTATTAAATCCAACTTAGATCTGAAACTGACCACATACCATAGACTTCAGCCCATCAAGCTCCACCTCCTTTATCCGTAATCCCTCATGTCCCAGGACTGCCCACATCTCGTTTGCCACCATTCCTGGGTAGCAGCATGATCAGTTGCTCAGCCAAAGTGCATCCTTTGTCTAGGGTTTTACTTTTTTTTTCTAGGTCCTCTGCCCTTTTTGTTGATTAGATGTGTTATTGTAGACAGTTCCTGTAGTGTTTTGTAGTTTAGAATAGTTTAGGATAGGTCTTAGGGTTAATTTTTCATTGTTAGTGAGCTTTTCCTGCCCAGTGTTCTTATCTTTAGAGTTAGTGTTGTAGAGTATTTTGGAGTGTTTCCATGTATTTTTTTCCTTATTTTGGTGTCTGTGTTTAGCTGTTGTCAGGTTTTCTTATTAGTTATGGGTAAGGGTTTTAAAAAATATATGTTTGTTGGCACAAGCTCCCCTTACAGCACACACACCACTGGGGTGTGTATTGTTTAGGGGCTGCCCATCTGGATTCCCTGTGATGTTCGTCGTGTTTCACTGCTGCAGTCATTACACTTGGGTTATCCTGCCGTCAGGCGGTCCCGCAGTCGGCCAGAGTTCCAAAGTCTTGGTCCGGCGTCGGTTGCTGTCACTTCTTCCCTGACGTCAGTGCGCCAGGAGTATATAAGATGTAGCCGACGCCATTTTCTCCAGTCTTTCTTGCTGCGCAGTGCCCGAAGCAAAAGCAGTTCGCAAGTGCCTGTCGGCCGACTCCTGAGATTTTCAATTCAAATTTCAGAACCGAAGTCTTTGATAAAGCTAAGTACCCCGTTGGGGAAACTTTTTCTTGGCTCAGACCGATGTCAGTAAAAGTTAATAATTGTATTTCTTGTGGGAAGCAAATACCTCATAAGGATTTTCATTCTTACTGTATTCCATGCCTAGGCCCAGACCACAACATCACTAGTTGTTGGTTTTGTGCTAGATTTAACAAACGCACTATTAAACGTCGGTTTGATTTTGCCGTCGGAACAACCGATGACCGGAATACACAAAAAACGCAAAGACAAGGATAAGGACAGGCATCCGAGGTCCAAAACTGACGATGAAGCCTCTTCTAGGCCAGTCGCCGGTTCTCAGTGAGGCGCTTTCGCAGCCCCTGACACCCGCTACTTCTGAGCCACAGGCCGCCTCCGACTCCCATGTGGAGATGTCTAGGCCTCTGGATACTCAAGGTGTTGGGCCTACGGAAACTAATCCTTCAGATGGGTCCGGAGCCGCTGAGCAGGCATCGGCTTCTGAGGGTGTTTTCAGACCTTCACTACTTACCATAAAATCTACAGCCAAGTCTAAAACTCCATTAAAGACAAATAAGCAAGTACAGCATTCACCTGGACAGCCCTCCATGCCTAAAAAACAAATGCTTAAAATGGCCGAAGACTTAATTACTCTGATCAGGGGTTCCCATCCCCCTCCTGATAAAAGGCCTAGGCAGGATACAGACTATGATTCCTCTGACCAGGTTTCCATTTCTTCTGATTCCTCTTCGGACCATGGATACTCTTTACCCCCCTATGAGGACTCAGATGCTGAAGAATCTATTCCTTCAGCCTCTCCTCCTGAGGATTATTCTTTTGGGGAAACTTTACATACCATGAGGGAGCATTTCCATTGGGAGGGCCAGGATTGCTCAGAATCCAAGAAAAGGCTCAGAGACTTTCTCTTACTACCTCAGCACAGACCCCTGGCTATTCCGTCAGTGTTAGTTATTGTGGACGATGTGTTCTCTGAATCCAGTTTAAATCCTGAGTCTTTGCCCCCTGCACCTGTCAAGCCAGACAGACACTACAGAGTCCCTGACTCTCACACTTTTCTTTATAAAAACCCTGCTGCTGATCCAGAAACTATTTCCCAGGGTCCCAAAGGGATAAAAGCTTCCACGGCTAAGAATCCAGTTCCCTCTGACAGGGATTCTAGAGCATTAGACAGATGGGGGAAGAAAGTTTACACTTCTGCAACTTTGGCAGTGAGGGCTTTAAATTGCCAGTTCCACATGCTTAAATACCAGCAATATTTAATGTCTCTGTTAAAACAGAAAATGATTAAAGTTTCAAAACATCCTGACTATAAGGAAATGCATGAATTATTGCATGCTGCTGAGCAAGTGGGAAAACATACTTTGCAATGTGGATTTGATTCATTAGTGGCTTCCTGTAGAGCAGCAGTTACAGGATCTGTGATTCGAAGGCATGCTTGGTTAAAAGAACAAGCTTTACCTGATCATGTTAAGGCTAAATTATTGGATGCTCCTTTACAGCAGGATATTCTATTTGGTGTTAAGGCAGAAGAGGTATTAAAGAAAATGGAGGATAAGGCAAAATCTATGCAAACAGTAAAGGATTTATTACAGGTACAGCCACCTCGATTTAGTAGAAATTGGCCTTCAAAAAATTGGTCCTTTCCAGTGTCAGACAGACCACAAAGAGACAGATACAGACGCCCAAGAGGCAGATCTCAGCCACAAGGCTCTTACAGGCAACGAAATTGGCGTGCTCCTACCCCAAAAGGAGGTGAAGACAAGTCACAACCTTAGAGGAAACAGTCCCAATGACTTCCCCCTTCAAATGCCAAACTCTTTACTTTTGGCAGCTCCACTGGGGGGAAAAGCAAAATTGGCATATAATCACCCAAGACAAATGGGTTCTGAACATTGTGTCTCAAGGTTACAGGTTCCACTTTCACATTCTACCAAGGCTAAAAGGAATGCCAAATCTGCCACAGAATCAATGGGCAGAGGCACAAAAGCAAATTACAGCCCTCATGGACATGAGAGCTATCCAAAAAGTGCCACAACAGGAACAGGGACAAGGATTTTACTCAAGACTCTTCTTGGTTCCCAGAAAGGACAAAGACTGGAGACCCATTCTAGACCTTTCTACTCTAAATACTTACCTGGAGGTTCCGAAATTCAAAATGTTGACACTATAGCAGCTTCTTCCCATGCTGGGCAAGAAGGCTTGACTCGTTACTTTGGACCTCAAAGAGGCATACCTGCATGTCCCTATCTGACAAAATTGCAGAAGATACCTCAGATTCATAGCTGGTTCAATGCATTACCAATTCTCTGTACTGCCCTTTGGCTTATCTACTGCGCCCAGGGTCTTCACAAAGTGCCTGGCACCAGTAATTGCATTTTGCAGACAAAAAGGAATTCAAATATATCCATACCTGGACGACTGCCTTATTCAAGCAGAGAGAAAGGACATTCTTCTAAAGCATCTGGCGTTTGTAAAAAAGTGGCTAATTTGCCTAGGGTACACAGTAAACAAAAAGAAATCAAAACTAGTGCCCTCACAAGAGATAATATTCCCGAGTGCCAGCTTAAATACAATGGTCCAGATGGCTTATCTCACGCCAGACAAGCAAGGACAACTGACTTAGTACTTTCAATTGATGGCAACAAAGACCCAACTCCCTGCAAGAAAAATTCTGCAGGCCTTGGGATTCATGGCATCTTGCATACTTCTAATTCCATATGCCAGACTGCATATGAGGAAATTACAGTAGTACCTAAAAAGTGTTTGGACTCAGCACTGTCACAGTTTGGAAGCAGTAATACCTAATTCTCTGCCTACAACAGGAGTTTCAATGGTGGGCACAGGCATGTCACCTCAACAAGGGACAGCCTTTCACTCTGCCCACAGCCAGGCAGACACTAACAACAGATACTTCGGATTACGCCTGGGGACTACACATGGCAGGAAAATGTATTCAGGGCAAGTGGACCGCAGACCAAATGCATCTTCACATCAATCAAAAATAGATGTTGGCTGTACAAAATGCCCTAACAGCTTTCAAGGACCTTCTGCATCCAGGACAACTATTATTAAAAACAGACAACACCACAGTTATGTGTACATAAACAAGCAAGGGGGCACTCATTCTTATCCCCTATGCAGACAAGCCATGACCTTGTGGAACATAGCTCTAACCTATCAGGTTCATCTGCAAGCACAATTCCTGCCAGGAGAGAAAAATACGCTGGCAGACGACTTGAGCAGAAACATCATGGATCCTCACAAGTGGAAATTAAATCCACAAGTATTCAGCATGATAACGCAGAAATTGGGGTGCCCAGACATGGATCTTTTTTCCACCCCAGAGAATTGCCAACTACAAAAGTACTGCACAAGGACTTATCACACACAAGCATGGAAAGTGGATGCTCTCTCGTTCAGCTGGAAAAGCCTAAAAGTTTATGCCTTCCCTCCACTGCCTCTCCTTTCAAAAGTACTCCTAAAAGCCAGACAAGAGAAACCACAGATGATCCTTATTGCCCCCAGACTGGCCACGCTAGCACTGGTACCCAATCCTAAAGAACTTAGCTCAAGGCCCACCATGGATTCTACCTCAAACTCCGCACCTTCTGACTCAACAAGACAATCAGATCCTGCACAGTCAGCTCAAAACTTTAAACCTGGCTGCATGGCAGATTCATTAGTCAAACAGACAACTCCACTCTCTAAAGCTGTTATGGATGTCATTTTGGAGGCCAGGAGGCCTAGCACCTGGAAATCCTATTCTGAAAAGTGGAAGAGATTCTGTGCCTGGAACCAGCCTCAAAGCTTTGACCCTCTTGTCCCAAATATTCATCAGATATTACAATACTTGACTGAGATGCTGGACAAAGGACTATCCTTTTCATCCGTTAAGATCCATGCCTCTGCCATCTCGGCGCATTACAACACTGATCCTCCTATTTTCTCTCATCCATTGCTAAAACAATATCTCAGAGGGGCTAAAAACATAAGACCACCCCGGAGAGCACCAACACCGACTTGGGACCTCAATTTTGTCTTGGAAAAACTAACTTTGCCTCCTTTTGAGCCAATTAATTCAGCAGAATTAAAATATATATTGTGGAAAACTGCTCTGCTTCTGGCAATAACCTCAGCAAGAAGAGTCTCAGAGTTACAGGCACTAATGGCAGTGGAACCTTTTATCATTTTTCACCAAGACAGGGTTTCTTTAAGGACAAACTTCATTTATGCCTAAGGTGGTATCCAGTGTGGCTCTTAACCAAACTATTCATTTGCCAACTTTTTATCCAAATCCGGAGAATAAAGGGGAGAGACTTCTGCATTCCTTGGACATACACAGACAATTACGTTTCTACATGGACAAAACAAAAGCTTTCAGAAAAACTGAGCAATTGTATGTAGCATATACTGCAGGATCACAGGGAAAGGCTATTTCAAAGCAGACCATTTCTAAGTGGATAGGACACTGTATTCGGTTCTGCTACACACAGCATGGGAAACCTGTACCTACTAATATTAGGTCACATTCCACCAGGGCAACAGCCACTTCTACTGCCTACCTTAGAGGAGTACCTACCAAAGATATCTTGGAGGCTGCAACTTGGAGTTCAGTGCACACCTTTACCAAGCATTATCACTTGCCTCTTTATTCTAGATCCAGAGCTGACTTTGCCACTGCAGTCCTGCAGGGCCTCATAGCCACCCCAAATCCTCTATAGAACCAGCCACCCTAACTCAGCTTTGGGATTCAACCCAAGTGTAATGACTGCAGCAGTGAAACACGAACATAGTACAGTTTTGTACCTACCATAAATGTAGATGTTAGAGTGTCTTCATTGCTGCAGTCCAGGTTACCCACCTGCCATCCCCTCTTTCTTAGCTGGGACATATCTACACCTTTCAACCCTATACTACCTATGTGGTGTATTTGCTGGTAACTGAAGGTTTTGTTGTTTACCTTTTTTGTATGTTTTACTACCATTTTGTATTGCCTACCTATTTGGGGGCACCTGACATCTGGGGCAAGAAAAACTGAAGAAAATGGCGTCAGCTGCATCTTATATACCCCTGGCGCACTGATGTCAGGGAAGAAGTGACAGCAACTGACGCCGGACCAAGACTTTGGAACTCTGACTGACTGTGGGACTGCCTGACAGCAGGATAACCCAAGTGTAATGACTGCAGCAGTGAAGACACTCGAACATCTACATTTATGGGAGGTACAAAACTGTACTTTGCATCTGTGAGGGTTTCTGCACCCATGCTGTTAATGCGACAAGGGCCAAACTGGTCCTGAAGGGTCTTCTTCTACCGAGCAATTCATCTTTGACTTCCTCCAGCAAGGGGAAGAAGTCTGATTGGTGTCACAAGAGCTTTTAGGATCCCAAAGCAGCTAAGGGAGACCAAAAGAGTTTGGCTTCCTCCTCTTGATCTGGTCCATCAGATCCAAAGGTCTCAAGATCCTTGGCTCCCCCAATGGGTTTGGCCCTATCGTCAGCTCCAACTCTTCCAAGTTGATTGCCTTTGGTGCCAGTTGTGGGTAAGGCTCCATCTCCAACTGTTAATGTCCCTAGCCTCTTCTTATCCATGGATGTGCCTTATGGTTGGACTTTTTCCCATGTCTCCACATTTACCCTGTGAGAGTCCCTGCCGGAGTCATCCCTGTCTCTGCCCCAGATCTGAGCTTCTCTGGTTTGAATCTGGCTGTCAGAGCCCTGGTCCAGCAGGTGAACTTCCAAGCTTTCTCTTGTGGCATTGTTGCTTTGGTCATCCTGGTTGGTTTGGAGTTTAAGACTCACAGAGTTGGAACAGTTGATGCAGTCATTTTTACAGGGGCAGATACAGTTAGGACTCATTCCCTCAGCTTTGGGCCCTCGACCTGAAACCTTGGCTCCTTTACACTGGTTTCCTTCCTCAGGCCTGAAAGTTCCAAGATCATTGGAGCCTGTTGTCTTTCCTCCCTTAGGGTAAGATCCAACAGCTTGGTCAATTTCTGGCCCAACCCCTACCCTGGTTTCCACCACTCCATCTGTGTGGAGCAGAATTGGCCCCAGAGCTACAAATATCAATGCAGGGCTGTCTGGTTCATGTTCAGTGATGCTGTGTTTGGGACCGTGTCTCCAGGTTTGGGTCTTGGCTCTGCAAAGCTCCGCACTGATCCCAGGGTCTGGGCTAACTGGAACATTTCCTGGATCCTGTGCTTCTTTGGGGTCTTTGGATCCTTGATCTGCTGGCTTCGGGCAGCCTGCTTTGGTTTCCGCCTTTGACTTCATGGAAAGGATGTTCTCCCACCTGGAAAAGTAGTGGTCAGGTACAGCTGGTGTCTCCACCTTCAACATCTGCTGCTGTGGACATGCTTCAACCTAATCCAGGTGGCTTCCAGTCTGCCCTTCCTTTAGAGCATTCTTCAGTGTAGGACATTTTGGGCAACAGGTGATGCAAAAGGAAGCACCCGGACTCTCCCAAAGACTCCCTCACTGAGGTTTCTGACCTCAAAGAAGAAGGGTCCTCATAATCCTCTTGTGAGGACATCCTGGAATCTCCCTACAATCCCTCAACAGACCTTCTCTTGGAACCAGAAGGGTGGGAGATATCTACCTCTTTTTAGGAAAGTGCAACAGTCTTTCCAGAAAGCTCGTTCTGAAGGTTCCCTCTGTGTTAGAGGGAGAAACCACAATGGATGCTGTCCCCACAGCAGGGTTGTCTACGGAATCAGGGGTTCCACAGAGTTTTCTCCAGGAAGCCCTTTCAGTGACCCTGAAGTGCTGCCTGCCTGATTGGCTTTGGAGGCAGATGGAGTGCATTCAGCTCTATGCCCAAAAGCTTGGGAGACCATCACCTCAGAGATGCATTGGTGTTAAGAGTTGTATCCATAGGCTGTACAGTTCCATTTTTGGTTACTCCACGTTTAAATACCAAACATCTCCCAGACATGCCACGCCATGAGAGAAAGGATGCAGCCATCAAAAGTCAAACAATGTTAGAAAACTGAGTTATTCAAGAGGTCCCACAAGTCCAGTGCAAAGCTGGGGTATACTCAATGTTCTTTTTGGTTCTAAAAAGAACAAGGACCTCAGGCCAGTTTTAGATTTGAGCAGATTGAATCATTTTGTAAAGCAGACCAAAGTCCAGATGGTCACGGAGCAGTCCACTCAGCCTGTCTTGAGGAAGAACAACCTGATGTGCTCGATAGACCTCAAGGACACCTACCATCATATCAAGATTACAAGATGTTCTGTGCAGTTTCTGCACTTCCAGGCTGGGATCCAACCATTACCAATCCCCCAGTGTTCACCAAGTGTATGGTGATTGTGGAAACCTGTCTCAGGCTGCAGGGGATTCAGGTCTTTCCTTACCTGGATAATTGGCTTTTTACTGCCTCCACAAGGGCATCATTAGTCCCAGCCAGGGACACCTTACTACAGATGTGCAGCTCCTTAAGATCTTTAAAAATCAGAGTCATATACCAAAAATACAGCTTTCTCTCTGTGAGGTCAGTAGAGTTTATAGGTTACCACTTGGACACAATTTCTTGGATTGCAAGGCTTCCAGTGTCCAGAGTCTTGGCCCTGTGGAGTCTAGCTCTTTCATTGCTCTCTTGACCAAAACCTCTGGCTTATCTTGTTCTCAAATTCTTGGGACACATGGCTGCCACAATTTGTTTGGTTCCCCTAATGAGGTACGACATGTGGATTCTGCAGTAAACATTGGCATGCAGTGATCTTGTCTGACACATCCGATGGAGTTCCCTACTGCATTGACAGAGGCCATTCGGAACCAAATTAAGTAATGATTGAAGTTTTCCTTGATGTCCACTGGGAGACCATTCTTTCCCCTCCGGTGGGCACTGTCACGATGGCTGTGTCTCTTCTGGGCTCAGAGGGCATTTTAAATGGAGGACTGTTTGCAGCCCTGGTCAGATACCAATGCCAGTTTTCACAACTGTGTCTTGCAGATGAGGGTGGTACTCCTTGCATTGTAAACCTTTCAGGATGTTCTTGCCAAGGGTGTAGTTTCAGTTCAGACTGACAACATGTTTGTAGTATGGTATCTGAACAAACGGGGGGACCCATTCTTATCCTTTTTGTCGGGAGGTCCTGAGAGTCTGGTAATGGGTGATGTCATCTCAACAGTTTCTGGTTGCAGTGCACATCCCAGGGAAATCCAGTATATTGGCAAACAGCTTAATCAGAGATATTCTCTTTCCACGAGTGGTCCTTGAATCCGAGAGTTGCTTCTTGTATCTTTCAGCACTGGGGCACACTGTGTGTTGCAATCTGTTTGCTTTCCCTTTCAACACCAAGTGCAGTAGCTGTTGTGCTGTAGTTCTTCCTCAAGGACAGTCATCCAGGGATGCTGTTCTGTATGCTTGGCCCCTAGGTCTCCTATATGCCTATTCCCTGACTCCACTGATAATAAAGTTTATTCAGAAGGCAGCTTATTGCAGAGTGACTGTAGTCCTCATTGCCCCCTTTTGGTCTCTTCTGAAGTATCCTCTTTGGGTCCTGGATCATATTCCAGATCTAATCTCTCACCTGGTGGGTCTGGACCCGCTCAACCTTCAGACTCTCAAGTTAATCCTATGGTTTCTTCAATTCTCTTGATGGCCCAGAATCCCAAGCTTTTGAACAGGGTAGGGCAAATTTTGTCTTTTTCTGAGAAACTGGCTACACATAAGGTGTATGCTAGTAAGTGGAAACATTTTGCTTGTTGTGCTATCTCTAAGGGTTTGGATCCTTTTTCGATCCCTATAGAGGTAATATTTGACTTACCAGCGAATGTGTTTCACACGGGCTATAGTTATTCTACTCTTAATATGCAAGTGCCAACAATTTCCAATTTCCACTTTCCACATTGGTAGAGATAACTCTCCTTAGGGGTAGTTTTTTTATTACGTCATCTGGTCCAGGACCTTGTCTGTCTGTGTGATTTGACTTTTGTGATTCAGTTGTTGGCTGCACTCCCCTTTGAACCTTCTGCTATGGTTGACTTGAAGTTTTTTATCTTGGAATACCTTATTTTTGGTGGTGATTACTTCCGCCAAGTGGGTGTCAAAGCTTCAGGCCCTCTTGTCAGTACCTCCATTCTTGGTCTTACCTAAAGACAGGGTTTCCCTCTGGACAGATACTTCTTTTTTTCCTAAGGTAACTATAGAAAGCAACTTGAAGGACTCCTTTCAATTACCTGTGTTTTTTCCTGAATTTTCCAACAAGGGGGAGTACATGCTAAATTGCCTTGATGTTCGTAACCCACACTCTTCTAGCCACATCAGATCTCCCACACACCATACAGTGACCGAAATCTTTTGTATATTGGCCAGACGTTCGGGTAGCAAGAGGAGTAAACTTGTTAGTACTGAATACTGCAATGTGGAAGAGAAGAACATCTATGGTTATGGTAAGATTTTACACAACTTTTCTTTCTTCCTGTGTTGGGGTCTTTTTTTATTTTCCCCCAAGGATATTGAGCATTGTATGTTTACGTGGCATGGGGCAAACTCAGTGTGAGGTAGCCCTGAGCAGCAAGGGATTATGTGTAGAAAAGGCAGAGCTCAACAGGCTGACGTATTTGGTATGTGGCTGGTCTCAGATCTGAGTTGGATGTGATAACCTGCAGGTTGAACCAGACAAAAAGAGACAACATGGATCTATTCTTATACGTACATAACTTATAAGTACATAACTTATACGTACATAACTTATAAGTACATAACTTATACGTACATAACTTATAAGTACATAACTTATACGTACATAACTTATAAGTACATAACTTATAAGTACATAACTTATACGTACATAACTTATAAGTACATAACTTATACGTACATAACTTATAAGTACATAACTTATAAGTACATAACTTATAAGTACATAACTTATAAGTACATAACTTATACATAACTTATAAGTACATAACTTATAAGTACATAACTTATAAGTACATAACTTATAAGTACATAACTTATACGTACATAACTTATAAGTACATAACTTATAAGTACATAACTTATACGTACATAACTTATAAGTACATAACTTATAAGTACATAACTTTTGTATATCTTGTGTGACAAAGAAGTATTAAAGCACAGAGAATTTTTAAAAATTCCAATCCAGATACACAATCACAAATGCACATCTTCATGCACGTGCAAATGTACATCACATTTCCACTTGGCTGATGTACATTCCAGGGAGGGTAATGGCACAGATTTTCAACTTATTGCACTAAAGATCATTATATCACTGTTCGTCCATATTTTGTGAATGTAAGTGCTATTTGTCTTGTAGAAGTGATTTTCTGAAAAGATATTCTGAGATGTTAACACTGTAACCATTTCTGTTGCTTTATTTTAACATAAAATCAGCTTGTGACTGCCATGTGAACAGCTCCTATTCTGAGATATGCAGTCGTGAAACAGGAGAGTGCCATTGCAAACCAAACGTGACTGGACAGCGATGTGATCAGTGCCTGGTATGTACTTGCAGTTTTCACTGTATGCTCTGATGTTCTACCATATCTCAAGGACATGTTGTAGGTAAATTGTCAGTCCTCCAAAGTGCTATGTGCGTGTAATGTGCATGTGTGAACTTCTGTGTGTGTGTGTGTGTGCATGTGTGAGCTTCTGTGTGTGTGTGTGCATGTGTGAGCTTGTGTGTGTGTGTGTGTGTGTGTGTGTGTGTGTGTGTGTGTGTGTGTGTGTGTGTGTGTGTGTGTGTGTGTGTGTGCGCATGTGTGAGCTTGTGTGTGTGTGTGGCTGGGCAAGTGGGTGGTGCTTTGTGGTAGACTGTCATTTTGTCCAGGATACGTTTCTTCTCTGTGTGTCGACTTACTGCAGAGGTAGGCTACAACTCCCATGCAACCATGAATTGGATAAAGTGGGGATTGGAAAAATGAATGAATGCTCCTGCAGTAGGTAACAGAATTACAGCAGCATATGAAGCTTATTCTAATCATGGTATCTGAGCTGTTTAAAGGAAAATTCCACCCTAGAACTAAACGGTATTTTTCACTTTGTCTTTGTTTCTTGACCTATTTTAACACCTCAAAAATCACTCTTTTAAGTTCTTTAATTGTAATTTTAGCCTCTTTTCCACAACATGGCTACCAATGGTGCTTGATGTATCAATGTGATCTTGTTCTCCCCTAAACCCTTTCTCTTTCCCATAATACTTTGTATGACCCATGCCAGACATAAAGAAGTAACTTTGAATTCCCATGCCATTGACTTATAATGGGATTTGTGTGAGCCACTGTTATTTTCTTTACCTTCTGTAAAAGAAAGTACAGTTTTGTACCTACCATAAATGTAGATGTTCGAAGATCCACATTGCTGCAGTCCTTACTTATGGGGGTAGTCCGCTGTCCTCGATCGGCCCGAATACCAAAGTATTAGGCTGACGTCGGTCATGGGCCAGATCTGACATCAGAGCTGCCAGGGTATAAAGGCGCATGACCGACGTCATATCCTCAGTCTTTTCTTGCCCCAGATGTCAGAAGGCCAAACCAGAAAGGCCACAGCCAAAAACAGAATACCTCCCAAAAACATGCCCAACAACAACCATCACCTAAAGCATAGCACCAAGTCAAACTACAGAGGGGAAGGAGGGAGGACTGCAGCAATGTGGATCTTCGAACATCTACATTTATGGTAGGTACAAAACTGTACTATGTTCTTCATCTCTCATTGCTGCAGTCCTTACTTATGGGTAGAATCCCAAAGCAACGGGAAAGGGAGGATGGTAAAAATCATAAAGCATTAGGGGCCGCTAAAATGCCCTGTAAAATTGCAGTGGCAAATCCAGCCCTAGACTTAGAATAAAGAGGAAGGTGGTAATGTTTAGAAAAGGTATGCACTGAACTCCAAGTAGCTGCCTCCAAAATGTCTTTTGTAGCTACCCCCCTTAGAAAGGCCGTAAAAGTAGCAGTAGCCCTAGTGGAATGAGGCCTGATTCCAGCAGGAATCTCCTTACCATGATGGGAATAACAGAAAGAAATACAAAACCCAATCCATTTAGAAATAGTTTGTTTTGAAACAGGTTTACCCTGTGAACCCAAAGCAAAAGAAACAAACAATTGCTGAGACTGTCTGAACTCCTTGGTTCTGCTCAAATAATAACGCAACTGCCTGTGAATATCCAAAGTATGCAAAATTTTCTCCCTTTATTTTGGGGGTTTGCATAAAAAGTAAGCAAATGAATAGTTTGATTTAAGGCCACACTAGAAACCACTTTAGGCATAAAGGAAGGATTAGTACAAAGATACCCTATCCTTATGAAAAATCAGGAAAGGCTCCACTGCCATGAGGGCCTGTAATTCAGAAACCCTTCTTGCAGAGGTAATGGCCAACAAAAAGCAGTTTTCCATGACAAATACTTTAACTCGGCAGTAGCTGCAGGCTCAAAAGGTTGTAGAGTAAGTTTTTCCAACACAAAATTGAGATCCCAAGCAGGAGTAGGAGCTCTGGGGTCTTATATTCTTTGCCTCTAAGAAATTGCTTAAACCAAGGATGAGAGAATAAAGGAGGGTCACAATCATAGTGAGCTGAAATGGCTGCAGCATGGACCTTTATTGAGGAGAAAGACAAACCCTTGTCCAATAACTCAGTAAGATATTGAAGAGCAACACTTAAATCAGGTTTGGAGACATCAAAGTCCTTTCCTTTGCTCCAAATAAAAATTCTCCTCCATTTATCAGAGTAAACTTTCCTGGTACTAGGCCTCCTGGCCTCCAAAATAACATTCAAAACTTGTTGTGGAAGCTGAGACCCTCCAGAGTCTAAAACAGAATATGCCAGGCTGTTAGATGCAGAGACTGAATCTTGACATTGAGGAAGTGACTGTCCTCTTGTGACAAAAGGTGCGGAATCAAAGGCAGAGGCCATGGAGGTTCTCATACTAAACTCCTCAGTAGTGGGTACCAGTGTTGTCGAGGCCAATCCGGTGCTATCAAAACCATGGTTGGCTTGTCTTGTCTGGCCTTCAAAAGTACCTTGGGAAGAAGAGGTAGAGGTGGAAAGGCATATACATGCAGATTGTTCCAACTGAATGATAGAGGTCCACCTTCCAAGCTGTGTGATGAAACATTTTTGTGCAAAACTTTGGCAACTGGTAATTTAGTGGAGAAGCGAACAGATCTATGTCTGGAGTTCCCCATAACACTGTCAACTGTTGAAATACATGAGGATCCAATTTCCACTCATGAGGATCCACTATTTGTCTGCTCAATACATCTGCTAAGGAGTTCTGTGCTCCTGGTAGAAACCTTGCCTGAAGATTGAGGTGTAGATTGAGAGCAGTTTCCCACAGAATCATCGCTTGCCTGCAAAGAGGGTAAGAATTGGTTCCCTGCTTGTTGATGTACCACATGACAGTAGTGTTGTCTGTTTGAATCAACACCTGCCCTGGGTAAATCTTTGAAAGCCATCAATGCAAACTGGACTGCTAACATTTCCTTCAAGTTGATATGCAAATGTTGGAGTTTGACAGGCCACGTGTTTTGCACCCATTTTCCATTGAGGTGTGCTCCCAAGCCTTGTCCGAGGCATCTGTCGTTAGAATCTGACTACCTCTGGCCGGGTCACAGAGAGTCCCTTGTTTAGGTGACATTCCTGAGCCCACCACAAAAACTCCTTCTGAATGCAAGGTATTATCTGAATGACAGTGTCTAGATCTTGGCAGTGCTGTGTCCACACATTTTGAGATACCATTGAAGCTTCCTCATATGCAATTTGGCATTGGGAAGCACCAGAATACAAGATGCCATGAACCCCAAGGCTTGAAGGACTGTCCTTGCAGTCAGCCTGGACCGTAGAGACATTTGCTGGAAATAAAGAGAAAGGCTTCTTTGTTTGTCCGGGGTCAAAAAGCCATCTGGGAAGCTGTATTCAGTCTCACACCCAGAAAGCACATGTCCTGAGAGGGTACTAGACTGGACTTTGTTTCGTTCACAGAATACCCTAGGCATCTTAACACTGCCATCACATACTGTAGATGATGAAGAAGTTCGTCCTTTTCTTGTGCAATAATCAGGCAGTCGTCCAAATAAGGATAAATCTGTATTCCTCTTAGTCTGAAAAATGCTATCACTGGAGCCAGAACCTTTGTGAACACTCTGGGCGCAGTAGATAAGCCAAAGGGCAATGCAGAGAACTGATAATGTAAATTTCCAGCCCGAAAACGCAGGTACCTCTTGCAACTGGGCCTGATAGGAACATGAAGATAAGCCTCTTTGAGATCCAGAGTAACCATCCAGTGATCTTTTCCCAACAAAGGTAAAAGCTGTTGTAAAGTCAGCATCTTGAACTTTGGAATGTCCAGGTAAGTGTTGAGGAAAGATAAATCCAAAATTGGTCTCCACGTGTTTCCTTTCTTTGGAACTAGAAACAGGCGAGAATAAAATCCTAGGCCCACTTCTGACAGAGGAACTGGCTGTATAGCTCCTATTTGAAGAAGTAAAGAAATTTGTCTGTGAGCCTCTATCCTTTGCCGAGGAGGGACGCCTGGCATGCCTTTGAAAGGAGGCATGGTATGGAAATAGAACTTGTAACCTCGGTTTATAATGTCCAATACCCATTTGTCCTGGGTGACTAAATGCCAATTTTGCTTGAAAAGAGCCAACTTTCCTCCCAAAGGAGCTGCCAGGCAAGAAGAATCTGGCAGCTGAAAATGCAGGTCATTGGGCCTGTTTACGAAAGGACTGGCCCCTGCCCTCACCAGCAGATTGAGCAGGCAAACTCCATTGTCTCGGCCTGAAGGTACTCTGAGCTCTGCCCCTACCACGCCTAGATCTACCCCTAGACTGAGAATCAGAAGAAGGGCACGCCCACCCCTTAGTAGGCCAATTTCTACTAAACTTTGGAGGTTGTACCTGCAAAAAATCTTTAACAGTCTGCATAGACTTAGCCTTGTCTTCCATTTTCTTTAAGACTGACTACACAGGAGGACCAAACAAAACTTCAGACTGTAAAGGGGCATCCAGAATTCTAGACTTAACATGCTCAGACAAATTCTGATCCTTAAGCCAGGTGTGCCTAATAACTGAACCAGTGGCAGCCACCCTAGAAGAAGCCTGTAAAGCATCAAAACCACATTGCAAAGAGTGCTTACCCACCTGTTCAGAAACATGCACTAAATCCTGCAATTCTTTACACTCTATGCCCTCTGCCAAAGCATCCACTTTAGATCTTAGCTGAGAAAGGAGGAAATTCTGATACTTCAACATATGAAACTGGCAGTTCAAAGCTCTCATTGCTAAAGTAGAAGAGGTATACACCTTCTTACCCCATCTATCCAAAGCTCTAGCTTCCTTATCCAGAGGAACCAGATTCTTAACAACAGAGGCTCTAACACCCTTAGGCCCCTGACTAATAGTTTCTGGGTCCGCCCTAGGACTCTTATACAGATATTTATGAGCCTCAGGCACCCTGTAATACCTGTCCGGTTTAACTGGGGCAGGAGGCACAGAATCCGGATTAAGGGAAGCTTCCGAGAAAACATCTGAAACAACATCCAAAACCGGAGGTATAGCTAAGGGTCTATGCTGTGGTAAAAACAAGAACTCCCTTAGCCTCTTCCGTGAATCAGAGTAATCCTGTCCCTCCCACTTAACATGCTCCCTCATGGAATGCAGAGTTTCTGAAAATGAAAAATCCTCTGGAGGAGAAGCAGAAGGAGTGGAATCCTCTGCATCAGAATCAGAATAAGGAGGGAAATCTTGAATGTCCTCAGCAGAAGACTCTGAATCATCTGAGGCCTGCTCCAAACTTTCCAACTCTGGCTCCATCCTGGGCCTCTTATCAGGAGGGGGCATAGAACCTCTAATTAAAGTAATCAAATCCTCTGCCATTTTAAGCATGTGCTTTTTAGGCACAGACCCTGAAGAACCAGAACTGACACCAGAGGAAGGCAAAACAGACCTGCCCTTAGAAGGAGCCTTAGAAACAGTAGCAGAAGGCCTAACCACCTTAGGCATAGAAGGGAGAATAGTAACCTGAGAGGCCCCTTCAGCCTGACCTGCCTCCTGAGAGGCCACATCTTGTAAAATCAAAGTTTCCCCTGGGACTCAACAGAAACTTCAGCGGATCCACCTGTTCAGCTGTAGCTTCTAAAGGTCCGGCGTCCGAACGGACGAATCATCCTGCCTAGGCTTTAAAGATCTGTCTTTGCGCTTCTTAGTAGAAGCAGGCGGAACATCCGGCGGCATATTATAATTACACCTCTTGCCAAAGACTAACCTAGCGCAATCTAACCTCCGTTTTATAGTGCGCTTATTAAACCTAGCACAAAACCGACAGCCAAACAAGGAATACAAAGCGAGTGGTAATCCCTATGCGGTATCTGTTTCCCACAAGAAATACAATTATTCACTTTTTCTGACATCCGGTAAGTAACTGAGGCAAGAAAAACAAAAATATTCCCCAACGGAGTACTTAGCCAACTTGGTATCGGTCTGAAACTCCGAAAATGAAAAATTTCAGAACGCCGAACGGCCACCACAGCGCTGCTTCTGCATCGGACCATGCGGCAAAAAAGACTGAGGATATGACGTCGGTCATGCGCCTTTATACCCTGACGCTCTGATGTCAGATCTAGGCGTCCATGACCGACGTCAGCCTAATACTTTGGTATTCGGGCCGATCGAGGACAGCGGACTACCCCCATAAGTAAGGACTGCAGCAATGTGAGATGAAGAACATCTGCTTCTTTTCTGTCTCTAATCACCTTCATTTATGTTTGGCTCAGACCTTGTTTTGCACTATACTTAGAAGTTAGCCAGCTACAACCAGAAAAGTAACTAAATTGCAGGCCTTTGTTCAGTGTTTTCTGTTGTAGTTCAAGAGAAATTGAGAGTCCCCTCCCCCACACTGCTGCAGAGGTGTTAAAACTGTCACTGCACTGAGAGACCCTTGCAGAAGCAATTCCTCTTAGACTACAAAGGAAAATCCTGAACAAAGGCCTACAGTTTAGTTACTTTCCTGGCTGTAGCTGGATAACTTTTAAGTATAGTGTAAAACAAGGTCTGAGCCAAACATAAATGAGGGTGATTAGAGAAAAAAAGAAGAAGCTGTCCTTTTACAGAAGGTAAAGAAAGTAACAGTGACTCACACAAATCCCATTATACGCCAATAGCATGGGAATTGAATGTTACTTCCATATGTCTGGCATGAGTCATACAAAGCACTATGGGAAAGAGGGTTGAGAGAGAACAAGATCACATTGATACATCAAGCCTCATTGGTAGCCATGTTGTGGAAAATAGGCTAAAATTACAAATACAACCATGATTTTGAGGTGTTAAAATAGGCCAGGAAACAGACGTGAAGAAAAAAAGATATTTTTAATTTTAGGATGGAGTTTTCCTTTTAGAAAACAGCACCTTAAATACTACTGTACCTGCAAACAAACACTTGTCTAACCAAAGAAGGATGATTTGCCCATCATTTATGTCCCAGTTACATAGCTAGGACCTAAATAACTGTTCTTCACCAGATTATGATCTTGACCTCTGTCTGTCTTCTAGCTAGGATGCAGTCTCAGAATTACATTTTACCAACCATGCTGGCATGGCATTCATTGAGTCACCACCATTTCAGATAACGCACTGCTTGCAGCTTATTGTTGTGCAAACAGATGCAAGTCATCATCACTGATGGTCACTTAATGATGAGTTATTATATTAACAGAACCATTTGCAAGGGAACCATATGAAAACAAATCTCACAGGGTATGCCGTGTAACAGGAAATCATAGTAAGGATGCTGACCAGACTCCTGAACTGAGGGGGATACTATACTAATTCTAGAATGTTGGCGAGTGACTACACTGCCCCTTTTTGTTCCACCCCAAGTCTTGCAGTAATTCTGCACTGAGGAGGGTGGTAATGACTGTAGCCATCTTCAATTGCTTGGGCACAAAACCTGACTGAAAACTCCAGTTGAAAAGTGATTCAAGTGGACCAGAGAGGTCATGCTTCATGCTGTATGTTAAACATCCTTGGATGTTATTGGGGCCCATCAAAGCAGTGTTTTTGGCCTTGGAAAGTGCATTGATGACCTGTTCCCTAGTAATGGTTGGGGGGATTGTGTTGTGTGGCATTTCCTTTGGACTATGCGGGGGGGGGGAGCGGGGGAGAAATTTGAGTTGAACCTGTCAGCCAAAAGCTTGGCAGTTAATTTCTCCAAATCTTTTGGATTTCTAATACCATGATGGGAATGGACCCCATTCCTAAGTCAAAGTATGATTAAAGTTCATGAAGTTAGTATTGTTTCACTCTTGCAATTCATACGGAGTTACATATATTGGTAGCATATCTAAATACGATTGTAGACTTTTTTTTTTATAAAACCTGATGTTCATCGTGTTTCACTGCTGCAGTCATGACTGTAGGGTTCTCCCCTGCTGGCAGGCAGTCCTCGGTCGGCCAGAATCCCAAAGTCTGGGTCCGGCTTCGGCTGCTCAGACATGCTCCCTGACGTCAGAGCGCCAGGAGTACAAAGCTGACAGCCGACGCCATGTTCTCCAGTCTTTCTTGCCGTGCGGTGATAGCAGTTCGCATTTGCCAGTCGGCTGACTCCTGACAATTTTTTCTAAACGACTTCAGTCCGAAGACTTTCTTCTCCTACTCAAAGCTAAGTACTCCGTTGAGGAAACTTTTTTCTTGCTCCAGTCCAATGTCAAAAAAAGTTAATAATTGTATTTCTTGTGGGAAGCAAATACCTCATAAGGATTTCCATTCTTACTGTATTCCTTGCTTAGGCCCTGACCACGACGTAGCTAGTTGTCAGTTTTGTGCTAGATTCAATCAACGTACAATTAAGCGAAGGTACGATTTTGCATTTCATTACTTTCAGTAGGCGTTTTAATTACAAAATGTCGTCGGATTTGGTTCCGGCTACCGGAGTTCACAAATGACGCAAGGATAAAGACAGGCCTCCGAGGTCCAAATCGGACGATATTGTACAAGCAGAGCCAGCTTCAGGTTTGGCCGTCGTCAGTGAGGCTTTTGCAGCCCTGTCATCGGCCATTTCGGAACCGATGGCCGAAACGGACTCCCACGAGGAACCAACTAGGCCTTTGAATATTTCTGTTGCAGGACCTTCGGACAACGCTCCTTTGGATGGGTCCGGAGCCGCTGTGCAGGTACCGGCTTCCGAAGGGGTTTTCAGTCCTACTCATCTTTTAATAAAGGCAAAGCCAAAGACAAAGGCAAAGACTCCTTCCAAATCAAAGACTACAGCACAGGCCTCTTCTGATCCGGCACCCAAGTCTCAGAAACAATTAACCAGAATAAAAACACAAAAATTGGCAAATGCAGCTACTCTTGTAAACTGTGATGAAAAAGTCTTTATTGCCGCTTTCGTCCGTAGACTTTCTCAGAATGAAAAAACAAACACCACACTAAATACTTAAATACATGTGACCCTATCTATCATAATTAAAAATTACCAATTCAATTTTAAAGACATACAACTGTATAAAAAAGTGATGCTTTATAAAATGTGTAAACAAATCAAATCATTACTTTTGTATCATGTCTTTTCATCTCTCAGAAACAATTACTTAAGATGGTGGAGGACTTACTTACTATGATTAGGGGTTCACATCCCCCTTCAGATAAAAGGCCAAGGCAGGAAGTGTATTATGACTCCTCTGATCAGGCTTCTGTTTCTTCAGTTTCTTCTTCTGACCAGGAATATTCTTTCCCTCCTTATGAGGATTCTGATGCTGAGGAATCCATTCCTTCAGCTTCTCCCCCTGAGGATTTCTCTTTTGGGGAAACTTTACATGAAATGAGGGAACATTTTCACTGGGAAGGACAGGAGTACTCGGAATCTAAGAAAAGACTTAGGGATTTTCTTCTTCTTCCCGAACATAGACCCCTGGCTATCCCCCCTATTTTGGATATTGTGGATGATGCTTTTTCGGAGGCTAACTTAACTCCTGACTCTTTTCCTCCAGCTCCTGTTAAGCCAGACAGATATTATAGGGTTCCTGATTCCCACCAGTTTTTATTCAAGAATCCTGCTGCTGATCCTGAAACCATTTCTCAGGGTCCTAAGTGGGTTAAGGCCGCTACTGCAAAAAACCCCATTCCCACTGAGAAGGATTCCAGATCTTTAGAAAGATGGGGCAAAAAAGTGTACACTTCTGCTACTTTATCTATTAGGGCTTTAAACTGTCAATTTCATATGCTGAAATGCCAGCAGTTTCTTCTGTCTGTTTTGAAACAAAAGCTAACTTCCATTTCCGCCTGTGCAGATAATAAGGAATTACAGGATTTAATGCATGCCACTGAACAAGTTGGGAAGCATGGTTTACACTGTGGATTTGATGCCTTGGAGGCTTCTTGTAGGGCTGCTGCCTCTGGTACAGTCATTAGAAGGCATGCTTGGTTAAAGGAACAAAACTTGCCAGATCAAGTTAAAGCTAAGTTATTGGATGCTGCTGTTGAGCATAATGTTTTGTTTGGACCTAAGGCTGAAGAGGTGATAAAGAAGATGGAGGACAAGGCAAAATCCATGCAAACAGTTAAAGATTTCTTACAAGTACAGCCTCCCAGATTTAGTAGGAATTGGCCTACAAACAATTGGTCCTTTCCCAATTCAGACAGGCCTCAGAGGGGTAGATACAGACGCTCCCGAGGAAGGCCTCAAACGCAAGCCTCTTATAGACCAAGACAGTGGACTGCTTCCACCCCTAGGGGAGGAGAGGACAGGTCACAAGCTCATAGAAAACAGGCTCAATGACTCCCTCTGTTGGGCTGCAGGAACTTCTTGCCTGGAAGCCCCTCTCGGAGGAAAACTTTCTCTTTTTCACTTAAATTGGACTCGTATAACCCAAGACAAATGGGTTCTGGATGTGGTTTCAAGAGGTTACAAATTCCATTTTCATACCCTACCAAGACCAAGCGGATGGCCGGATCTTCCAAAACATCAATGGTTAGAGGCCTTAAACCAGGTGGAAACTCTCTTGGCTATGAAAGCCATAGAACTGGTTCCACTTTCAGAGATGGGACAAGGTTTTTACTCAAGGCTCTTTCTAGTCCCCAGAAAGCAAAATTCATGGAGACCCATTCTGGATCTGTCAGTCTTGAACACCTTTCTAGAGATTCCAAAATTCAAGATGCTTACTCTACAGCAGCTACTTCCAATGCTGACCAAAAATGCATGGATGGTAACTTTGGATTTAAAGGAGGCATATTTACACATTCCCATCAGGCAGGAATGCAGAAAATACCTCAGGTTCAAGGCCGGATCGAGGCACTATCAATTCTCTGCACTGCCCTTTGGATTGTCTACTGCGCCCAGGGTCTTCACCAAATGCCTGGCTCCAGTAGTTGCTTATTGCAGACTCAAGGGAATTCAAATTTACCCTTATCTGGACGACTGTCTTATTCAGGCAGACAGCAAGGATGTCTTACTCCAGCATCTAGAATTTGTTCAAAATCTTCTCAAGTTCCTGGGATTCACTGTGAACATAAAAAAGTCAAATTTGATACCCTCACAACAGATAACCTTTCTGGGTGCTCTTCTAAACACAACAACCCAGATGGCATTTCTGACATCCGAAAAACAATTACAGCTGGCTTCAACTTTCAAAACCTTGGCAACTTTAACTCAGCTTTCTGCAAGGAAATTCCTGCAGGCTTTGGGTTACATGGCCTCCTGCATCCTTCTCGTACCATATGCAAGACTTCATATGAGGAAAATACAGTGGTACCTAAAAAGTGTATGGTCTCAGCATTGCCACAGTTTAGACATACAGATCACCGTCCTGCCTTGTCTTCAAAAGGAATTCCTTTGGTGGTCCAAGGCATGTACTCTAAACATAGGAAAACCTTTCAGTCTGCCTCCAGCCACTCAGATACTAACCACGGACGCTTCAGATTATGCATGGGGAGCCCATTTTCAGGGCAACTGTCTGCAGGGCCTTTGGACAAAGGATCGGAAGCACCTGCATATCAATTTAAAGGAAATGTTAGCCGTTCAGAACGCTCTTTGGGCTCTCAGGAATCTTCTACAACCAGGACAGCTACTGATACGGACAGACAACACCACAGTTATGTGGTACATAAACAAGCAAGGGGGATCTCATTCCTATCCCCTTTGCAGACTAGCCATAAATCTATGGAACACAGCTCTAGCTTGCAAACTGGACCTTCAAGCTCAGTTTCTACCAGGGAAGCAAAACTGCCTGGCAGACAGTCTGAGCAGAAACCTGTCAGACCCACACGAATGGATGCTAGACACCGAAATATTCAGGATGATTACAGCAGTCTGGGGATGTCCTCACATAGACCTCTTTGCATCCCACCTCAATCATCAGCTACAGATTTTTTGCACCAGGACATTCCACGAACTAGCTTGGAGAGTGGATGCACTATCATTCAGTTGGAGAAACCTCTTGGGGTATGCCTTCCCGCCTCTACCTCTTCTTCCACAGGTGTAATTAAAGGTCAAACAGGACAAGCCCAAGATGATAATTTTGCTGGCCCCAAATTGGCCTCGACAGTTTTGGTACCCAACACTGAAAAGCCTTTGTCTGGAGCCCCCTTGGGTATTACCACAGACTCCGAACCTTCTGTCCCAACACCAGGGTCAGGTTCTGCACTCCCATGTCAAAACTCTCAGCCTGGCGGCCTGGTTAATCCAGGGTCTTTGATTCATTGTCTCCTACCCAAGCAGGTTATGGATGTCATTTTAGAAGCTAGGTCCTAGCACTAGAAAATCTTATGCAGGAAAATGGAAGAGATTTTGCTCCAGGATGCAGGCTCAGGATTCTGATCCTCTTATTCCTAACATTCCTCTGATTTTACTTTACCTGCCGACCTCTTACATAAGGGTCTCTCTTTCTCTTCCATAAAGATCCAAGCCTCTGCTATTTTTGCTCATTATAATACAGACCCTCCAATCTTTTCCCATCAGCTCATGAGACAGTTTCTCAGAGGAGCTAAGAACTTAAGGCCCCCTAGATCTCCACCCATTCCTGCTTGGGATCTCAACTATGTTTTGTAAAAACTCACCTTACCTCCTTTTGAGCCTGCTGCCACATCTGACATCAAGTTTTTATCTTGGAAGACAGCCATCCTATTAGCTCTTACCTCTGCCAGGAGAGTCTCGGAGTTGCAAGCTCTCATGGCTGTGGAACCTTATATTATTTTTCATCAAGACAGGGTGTCGTTAAGGACTAATCCTACTTTCATGCCTAAGGTGGTTTCCAAAGTGGCTTTAAATCAAACTATTCACTTGCCAACTTTTTTTCCCAATCCTCAAAATAAGGGGGAAAGAATCTTGCATTCCTTGGATGTACACAGACAACTACATTTTTACCTGGACAGAACCAAGGACATCAGGAAATCAGAGCAATTGTTTGTTTCTTATGCTTAAGTTTCCAAGGTAAAGCCATTTCAAAACAGACCATTTCTAAATGGATTGCTCATGGAATCAGATTTTGCTGTTCACACCATGGAAAGCAAATCCCAGGAAGTATAAGGACTCACTCTACCAGAGCTGCTGCCACTTCAGCTGCCTTCCTCAGGGGAGTTCCTACCAAAGACATTTTGGAAGCTGCAACTTGGAGTTCAGTGCATACTTTTTCCAAGCACTACAATCTACCTCTCTACTCTAAGTCTAGGGCAGGCTTTGCTTCTGCTGTCTTGCAGGGCCTTTTAGCCGCCCTCTCTAATTTATGACCACCTCCCTATTATTTTGCTTTGGGATTCAACCCTACAGTCATGACTGCAACAGTGAAACACGATGAACATAGTACAGTTGTGTACACTTACCATAAATGTAGATGTTCGAGTGTCTTCACTGTTGCAGTCTGCTACCTCCCTCCTGTCCCCTCTTATTTTTTCCTTTGTGTGTTTCCCTTCTTCACCCTTCTTTTGAGGTGTATTTGCAAAGGGTATGGGATCTTACTCATTTTGGAACACCTGACATCTGGGGCAAGAAAAACTGGAGAACATGGCGTCGGCTGTCAGCTTTGTACTCCTGGCGCTCTGACGTCAGGGAGCATGTCTGAGCAGCCGACGACGGACCCAGACTTTGGGATTCTGGCCGACCGAGGACTGCCTGCCGGCAGGGGAGAACCCTACAGTCATGACTGCAACAGTGAAGACACTCGAACATCTACATTTATGGTAAGTGTACACAACTGTACTTTACTCCTACTACTATTGGAACTGTCTGGGTATCTTTCTTCCACATTGCTCTCGTTTCTGCTTAGCTATCCTGATATTTTATGACTTTGTGTCTCTCTGTACGCAGGACACTGTAGTCACCGAGTGTGTCGATTTCAATGATCAATGCTACTTTTTTCTTCTTGGACCACTGTATTCGGTTTTCTAGCGTCTGTCTTTTGAACTGTTGGTAGTGGATGATCCCATGTGATGTAGACGTCACCATTTTCTATGATGCTTTGTGGCTTATGTTTCCAATGTTTTTCAGCCACTTTAGTACCATAATGTTTGCACAATCCCCAGTGCAACAGTCTCGCCACATTATTATGGCTTTCAGTATACAGTCCTTCTGCAGTTAGTATGTCACAACCAGCGGCAAGGTGTGCAACTGTTTCCAATTTGGTTTTACAAAACCTACATTTGTCTGTTTCTCCCACAATTTTTATGGACTTTGTAAACCAGCGTGTACGTAGCCCACTATCTTGTACTGCCAATGTTAACCTTTCATCTCTTGGTTTGACTTCGCCTCTCCTTAACCATTCCTGCGTTCATTCCTGATCAACATAAGGTTCTTCCAGAAGTTTTCTATGCTTGCAACTATATTTATGCTTTTTCCACATTTCTTGCCTTCTCATCTGGTCCTTCACCTCATATTCTTGTTTTGTTTTTTGGCACATTCAGTTGCTGCCTGGTTTTTATCCACTTGTGGTTTGATTTCCATTCATACTTGATGCCAATATGCTTCTGCTAGCCTAAGCAGGGAAGTCATCTTAGATTTATTCTCTTCATGTTTCAAGACTTTCACTACATTTGGGTCTTGTGAGGTCAGCAGATATGTGTGGAGTCCCACGACTGCAGATCTGTACATGTAATCAGTTTCAAGGAAGTCCATCCCTCCTACGGAATGAGGAATATATAATCTTGGTATGCACTGATTTTTATAAATCATTTGGTGAGCATGAAGAATCCGTCTTCCATTTGGTTCAGTGTGGGTGATGCCATTTACAGTAAGTTCTGTGTATTATTGTGTATTTCCTCTGAGGTTAAGGGCATGGCAGTATAAAGCTTTGTGGTTGTCCTTTGACTGTAGAGCTATTTTTTTCTTCAAGTTTAACCTTTGATGCATTAATTAGGTTCCTGTTTCAATTGGTCATGGGGCTTTTATTATGTATGGCTTTATTCCTACTATGCTTGGCCATTTTTTTCTTTTGTTGTATAAGCAATTGATATTGTGATTCCACCAGGGTGGCTTGTCTTTTGAGTTTTTCTTATTCTTAATATAAGTGGGCAAAGCTCACTATGTACAGCTATTAATATGGATGTACAGAGATGTTGTAATAGCTCAGTGTATTCTATGGTGTTTACTGGGTTTAAAGTTGCTTAGAATTTAACAAAAGTGTTGCTTAGTAGAGAAAGATTAGACTTGGAATAGTTCCTAAAGGTTTTTAGTTTCAATGGATCCCCAGATTTAATTTTTATTTCAAGCAGTACTGCTTTATGGTCAGATCTGAACGAAGATATTACATTGGTTGAGGAATGTTGGCCACCCCATGTTTGTGAGTACAAAGTAAAGGATGTTTGCATCCCAGCAGGAGAATGAACCAGCTGTTCCAGGATGTTGGTATTAACAAAGTTTTGGAATCACTGGTCTTGTGCATTAGAAGTGGTGTAGGATTCCCAGTCTATAGAGGGGTAGTTGAGATCCCCATGAATATCATATTGGGTTGAACGGTAAAGGACTCTAGTACATTGAAATAGGTAGTATAGGTTTCCTGGGACATGGAGGGGGACCTATATATTGCAAGGATATGGTAGAACACCCTGTTTATGGTGAGATGCACATGTATGAGTTTCAGTTGGCCATTTAAGAGGGGGAACCAGTGCTGTCTTCTCTAAAAGGGAGTCACTAGCAACATTTTTGGGGAGTCCAGCTGAATTTTCTGCAGTTCTCTTGATTGTAGAGGAAGAGGAGGGAAGGTATAGAAAAACATCCTCTTCCAAGGAAAAAAAGGATCTCCATCTTCCATGCCAGATGGCATGGCACTCTGGAACAGAAAAGAGGGAGCTGCCTGTTCAGAGGGGAGGCAACAAGATCTACCCGAAGAATACCCCCCAATGGACTACGTCCATAAACATGTCTCTTTGCAGCGTCATTTGTGAGCCTGTGTTTTGGACCTGCTCAAAGAGTCTGCCACTAGATTGTGCTCTGAAGGAAATATACACTGCCTGAATTGTTAACTGATAACTGACAGCCACAGCCCAAGCCTGAAGAGCCACCCTGCAAAGAAGGTAAGATTTTATGCCCCCTGCTTGTTGACATACCACGTCACTGTGGTGCTGTCTGTGTAAACATTTAGGGGGGGGGCTAAAGAAAGCAAGGGGTGAAAATTCTGAAGGGGCAGAATCTGTACTTTTATTGATTTGATGTTGATATGGTCTGACTTCTTATGGGAGGCCAAAGATCCTGAACTTTCAGGTGACCACCGGAAGCCCCTTACCACATGTTTGAAGTGTTAGTGAACAATTCTTGATATGGAACAAGAGGCTGAAAAGACAGGCTGGGTTGAGGGTAAGTTGCTGAATCCCATCAAATTCTCACTTCAGGCAACGAAGGAGAGGCACTCTGAAATCGAGAGGGTGAAATTGCTGAAGCCAGACTGACTTGAGGTATCACTGAAGCTTCAGCATATTCAGTCTGACAAGAGGCAGCATTGGAATTGAAAAGACCAGACATCCTAAGGCCCAAAGGAACTTCCTGGCTGGAACGGCAGGTAGAGGACAAAGAGTGTGAAAGAAAGCTGTCCAAGGACAAAATCTTTGGAGGTGGAAGAGAGGTCAAGATTGGCACTGTCTGAATCCTGCAGCCAAGATACATATGATCCTGCAAGGGCATCAGGACAGACTTTTGGAAGGTGATAGTGAACCCTAGACTTTAAAGGAGAGATATGGTGAACTGTAGTCTGTAACAAGCAACTGGGAGATGGTGCCTGAATTAACAGGTCATCCAAGTAAGGAAAAATCTGAATGCTGTGGAGTCTGTAAAATGCAATCACAGGAGCTAGGCATTTTGTGAATAATCTTGGGGCAGTAGAGATGTCGAAAGGGCAAAGCGGACGATTGAAAATGGGAGGAAGAAATAGAGAAATGTAAAAAACTTCCTGAAAAGAGGATGAATAGGAATATGAAGGTAAGTATGCTTCAGATCCAAGGACACCTGAAAAGCCAGAGGCAGTAACAGAGAAAATAGGATTTGAAGAGAAAGCATCTGAAAGGAAGGAACCTTGAGAAAAGTGTTGAACAAGGAGAGATCCAGAATACGCCTCCAAGAGCCCTCCTTTTGAGGAACCAGGAGCATTCTGGAGTAGAATGCCTGTCCTTTTTGGGACGGAGGGAAAGACTGAATAATTCCCTGCTCCATCATAGACCCAAGAACCTCTGAGAAATGGGGAAGTTGCTCTCGAGCAGGATGGGGAATCCCTGAAAAAGGAGGGAGAGACTTACACACCATGAAGCAACCCTGATGGATGATGGACAGGACCCAAGAATGGAAGTGATGAGCTGCTAGTTTAGAATATGGAAGGAGAGCCCAAAGGATGAAGAAACCTGGCCGAATGTTGGGGGCAGAGCAAAGTGTCAAGAGACTTGCTTGTCAGATAAAGGAGGCTTCTGTTCCACAGAAGCCTGAGAAGACTTAACAGGGGGAACTTGTCTACCAGCCTTCCTACGTTTGGTGGCCTCACGAGGCTGCCTACGGAAAAAGCAGATTTAGTAGGATAGTTCCTTAGGAACTTGGGGATGGGAACACACAAATATGTTTTAGGTGCTGTAAAGCCTAACCTTTTTCTTGAAGAGACTCAAATATATCAGCAGCAGCAGTCCCAAAGAGATTTTTATTATCCAGAAGAACATCCAGCAACTTGACCTTAATGCCTTCAGGTCATGACTGTGGATGAAGCCAAGAATAATGCCTCATGACAGACCCAAAGGCACCAGCTGTGGAAGAGGCATCCGCAGCAAGTGATGAGCCACCTGAGAGGTAGAATCTGAAGTAGAAAGAACAGAGAACTTTTCTTCAGAATCAGGAAGGTCAGAAAGAACCCAACAAGCCTGGGCAATCAAGGTCAGAGCGTATCTGGTCATGTGGTCTGGTAATTAATGACCTTAAAGGCTAAGATGGCTGCAGTGTAGACCTTCTTTCCAGTCTTCTCCATAGCTCTATTATCCTTATATGAGGGTTAGAGCTTGGTAGAGGGAAAAAACTTAGAGGACTTGTCAGAGGACATAGACACCACAGCAGGATCAGCAGAAGGACACTTAGACAATTCTCAGGAACCTTATAGAATCTGTCAAGTTTCTTAGAAGTAGGGGCTGAAAATCAGGAGTGTTAGACCATTCTTTGTAAATGATGGAAGCCAAATTTAAGTGGCATCTTAACTAGAACATGGTAGGTGTGGCTTATGTTTCAGCCAGTTCTCAATAGAAGCAAGGGAACAAGTCAAAAGAAAGAACAGACTGGAAAATTCAAGAAGAGTAGGATGTCCAGCAAAAGGAGTTAGGATGAGACATGATGGAAGTCTCAGGATAAATAAATCTGTAGTCTGCATAGGATTTCCCCCACCTTTCAGCTCTCAGTGAGTGTGCACATTCTTTCCTTACCCACCCAAGAAGACCCATCTGTATCCGCCATGGGCTACGGCCTTCTACCATCCTCAGCAGTAAAGACTCAGCCTTGGCTTGGATACACCTCAACTAAATGAATTCTTTATTTCTGCAAATGACCCTAACTGAAATAGTTTCTTGTCCACCCAAAAAGACCCGTCTGTATCCGCCATGGGCTACACACTTCTGCCATCCTCAGCATTAAGGACCCCGTCTCAGCTTGGATACACCTCAACTAACTGAATTCTTTATTCCTGCAAATGATTGCAACTGAACTAGTGTACGTGAATGCCTCAATTGCTGATTGTTTGTTTAACCTACCAAGGAGAGCCCATTGTCTAGTGATTTGTATGCTGTAGCCGAGCGTGCACACACATGCGCACTTTAGAACATCCAGTTAGTCTCAGCTGGCCCTCTGCTACTGTAGAACAGCATAGATTTAACAACACTGTTCTCTCTAGTTCTGTTAAAAAGACGTCCTGAACTCCTAGTATGCACCTGTATCCTCTGTCTTAAAATTAAACCAGACTTGTGAATTCAGTTTTACTAACAGTCTTTCCTAACCCCTCTTACACCAGTCAGCCGTCTTCTCTTCCCATCTTTAATCTTAAGCTTTCCAGTACTCTACTCTGCCTACCCACTGCTTATCCTGTCCAGTGTCCAGTGTTCCTTTAATCTCTACAGACACTTCATTTAATTGCCTTTACACTGTTTCTCCTGCCAAGTTTCCCATGTTTCACCCAGTCGACATAATAAGTAATGCGACAGTTGGTTTACATTCCTGCTGTATTTTGCTGTTTTTTTTCCTCTAATATATTTACTAGAAATTTAATACTGTGCAGTTTTTCTCTGCTATTCCATAGATTGTTTCTGTTGGATTTACCTGCTGTGTGATGCCTTTCTCTGGCTCTACCTGCTGTGTTCGTCCACTCTAAGTTTGGGCTTACACTGACGCCCTACCTTACCTCCAATTCCCATCCACCCACCCCCTGTACATTTATAGCCAATTAATCCCACCCCTTCTGACATCACTTCATCTCAGTTTCAGGTATAACTCCAATACTCTAATATACCATCCCCATTGACACCATCTAGTCCCCCTACCCCTCCTTCCAGCTACTCTCCATTACTCTACTTTCCTTCACCAACCTAGCACACTTGTATTCTTTTATTCAACACCCTTTACAAGCCTCCTTTCCTAGCATTCATATTACTTTACTTCACCTCTTTTTCATAACATCAATATTACTTTACTTCACCCTCCTCACCCACCATATTCAGTACTCTTCCTCTAATAAAACATCTTAGCTCCACTTCTTTTCCAATCCAACTCAGCTCCCCAACAAATCCTTTCACAATTCTTCTGTACTCTCCCACTCTTCAATTTTTGTGTGTATATCTCACAGCCATTATATGATCACAACAGCACTCCTCCAACTTACTCACCATGCTTCAATTAAGTCTCCTCTCCATATTACTTTTCACCCTTTCTTCTCTCTCGTCCTACATTATCCCAGTACCCCCTATGTCTGTGTCTCCTCCATGCTCTTCCACTCTACATCAACACCATGATCATTACTCCTTATCTATATCTAATCTATCAAATATCTCTCATAGTCTTTGTCAGACTAAAAATATTTGACTACCCTTTCCCCCACTTAACACTAAACTCATTTCTTATACCTCATCTACTAAAACTAGTTTATTTCACCTGTTTAAAACCCTCTTACTACTATGCTGGGATATGCATCCTAATCTAGGGCCAAGTACTCTGTTACCATCCTTTGGTCACAGCACTTCAAGTTTTACTAAACTCAAATTCCTCTCTGTAAATATATGTAGTATCTGTAACAAAGTCACTGAATTCCATGCTTGGATCAGTCAGTACTCCTCTGACATACTTGGTATCACAGAAACATGGCTTAAACCCCACATCAAAGACTCTGAAATCCTTCCCCCAGGTTTTAATATGGTAAGGTCAGACTGTCTCAGAAAAAAAGCTGAAGGTGTCGCTATAGTCTATCCATCACATTTTTCCCTTATTGTTTATAACCACCCCTTTCCCACCTTCAGCAATGTTGAACTATCTATTTCCAACTTTTAAGTTAAATAAACACAAAAACCTATGTATTATCTGCCTCTACGTTTCCCCAGGCAACAACCTTTCTACTCTAGAAGACCTATTATACTGGGTGTCTTCCAGTATTTCTCTAGAAACCATTGTCCTAGGAGATGTTAATATTGACTGTCTGAAACTGTCCATACATTTCTGCACTATTAGTATCAATCTGTTCAGCTTTTCTCAATTAATACATCACCCCACCTTTATCAACAAATCCAAATAAACTATCTCAGCCATAGACTGAATTTTAGTCTCCCACCCAACAACTTTTGTCAAACTACAATATTTCCTGATACCATTAGTGACCATCATCCTATCTGTACCACCAGACTTGTCTCCCATGCACACAAACAGCATATATATAAAAACGTCCGTGACTTAACTAACTCATCCCGTCTGTACCACTGGACTCGTCTCCCATGCACACAAACAGCATATATATGTCTATATATATATATATATATATATATATATATATATATATATATATATATGTGTGTGTGTGTGTGTATGTAAAACATCCGTGACTTAACTAACTCATCCCATCTGTACCACCAGACCTGTCTCCCATGCACACAAACAGCATATATATAAAAACATCTGTGACTTAACTAACTCATCCCATCTGTACCACCAGACTTGTCTCCCATGCACACAAACAGCATATATATAAAAACATCCGTGACTTAACTAACTCATACCATCTGTACCACCAGACTTGTATCCCATGCACACAAACAGCATATATATAAAAACATCCGTGACTTAACTAACTCATCCCATCTGTACCACCAGACTTGTCTCCCATGCACACAAACAGCATATATATATAAAACATCCGTGACTTAACTAACTCATCCCATCTGGACCACCAGACTTGTCTCCCATGCATACAAACAGCATATATATATAAAACATCCGTGACTTAACTAACTCATCCCATCTGTACCACCAGACTTGTCTCCCATGCACACAAACATCATGTATATAAAAACATCCGTGACTTAACTAACTCATCCCATCTGTACCACCAGACTTGTCTCCCATGCACACAAACATCATGTATATAAAAACATCCGTGACTTAACTAACTCATCCCATCTGTACCACCAGACTTCTCTCCCATGCACACAAACAGCATATATATAAAAACATCTGTGACTTAACTAACTCATCCCATCTGTACCACCAGACTTGTCTCCCATGCACACAAACAGCATATATATAAAACATCTGTGACTTAACTAACTCATCCCATCTGTACCACCAGACTTGTCTCCCATGCACACAAACAGCATATATATAAAACATCTGTGACTTAACTAACTCATCCCATCTGTACCACCAGACTTGTCTCCCATGCACACAAACAGCATATATATAAAAACATCCGTGACTTAACTAACTCATCCCATCTGTACCACCAGACTTGTATCCCATGCACACAAACATCATGTATATAAAAACATCCGTGACTTAACTAACTCATCCCATCTGTACCACCAGACTTGTCTCCCATGCACACAAACAGCATATATATATATATATATATATAATTATTTACTTATTTCCCATCTGTACCACCAGACTTGTCTCCCATGCCCGGACAAACAGCATATTGTTAAAACATCTGTGACTTAACTAATGCCATCTGTACCACCAGACTTGTCTCCCATGCACACAAACAGCATATATATAAAAACATCTGTGACTTAACTAACTCATCCCATCTGTACCACCAGACTTGTCTCCCATGCACACAAATATATATATATATATATATATAAAAACATCCGTGACTTAACTAACTCATCCCATCTGTACCACCAGACTTGTCTCCCATGCACACAAACAGCATATATATAAAAACATCCGTGACTTAACTAACTCATCCCATCTGTACCACCAGATATATATATATGTATATATGTATATATATATAAAACATCCGTGACTTAACTAACTCATCCCATCTGTACCACCAGACTTGTCTCCCATGCACACAAACAGCATATATATATAAAAACATCCGTGACTTAACTAACTCATCCCATCTGTACCACCAGACTTGTCTCCCATGCACACAAACAGCATATATATAAAAACATCTGTGACTTAACTAACTCATCCCATCTGTACCACCAGACTTGTCTCCCATGCACACAAACAGCATATATATAAAAACATCTGTGACTTAACTAACTCATCCCATCTGTACCACCAGACTTGTCTCCCATGCACACAAACAGCATATATATAAAAACATCCGTGACTTAACTAACTCATCCCATCTGTACCACCAGACTTGTCTCCCATGCACACAAACAGCATATATATAAAAACATCCGTGACTTAACTAACTCATCCCATCTGTACCACCAGACTTGTCTCCCATGCACACAAACAGCATATATATAAAACATCCGTGACTTAACTAACTCATCCCATCTGTACCACCAGACTTGTCTCCCATGCACACAAACAGCATATATATAAAAACATCCGTGACTTAACTAACTCATCCCATCTGTACCACCAGACTTGTCTCCCATGCACACAAACAGCATATATATATATAAAAACATCCGTGACTTACTCATCCTATCTGTACCACCAGACTTGTCTCCCATGCACACAAACAGCATATATATATATATATATATATATATGTATATATGTATATATATATAAAACATCCGTGACTTAACTAACTCATCCCATCTGTACCACCAGACTTGTCTCCCATGCACACAAACAGCATATATATAAAAACATCCGTGACTTAACTAACTGATGCCATCTGTACCACCAGACTTGTCTCCCATGCACACAAACAGCATATATATAAAAACATCCGTGACTTAACTAACTCATCCCATCTGTACCACCAGACTTGTCTCCCATGCACACAAACAGCATATATATAAAACATCCGTGACTTAACTAACTCATCCCATCTGTACCACCAGACTTGTCTCCCATGCACACAAACAGCATATATATAAAAACATCCGTGACTTAACTAACTCATCCCATCTGTACCACCAGACTTGTCTCCCATGCACACAAACAGCATATATATAAAAACATCCGTGACTTAACTAACTCATCCCATCTGTACCACCAGACTTGTCTCCCATGCACACAAACAGCATACATATATATAAAAACATCCGTGACTTACTCATCCTATCTGTACCACCAGACTTGTCTCCCATGCACACAAACAGCATATATATAAAAACATCTGTGACTTAACTAACTCATCCCATCTGTACCACCAGACTTGTCTCCCATGCACACAAACAGCATATATATAAAAACATCTGTGACTTAACTAACTCATCCCATCTGTACCACCAGACTTGTCTCCCATGCACACAAACAGCATATATATATAAAAACATCCGTGACTTAACTAACTCATCCCATCTGTACCACCAGACTTGTCTCCCATGCACACAAACAGCATATATATAAAAA